>NC_086455.1:139900722-140118729 GCF_028390025.1 Pseudophryne corroboree | reverse complement strand
GGCATGCCTAGATATAGTGTAGGCCCCAGTGCAAAAGTTGTAAGAGCTCCTATGTGTCACCAAATGGTGGAAAATGTATATAACACATGTGACAGGGAAGGTGGGTCCTCTCAGCTCTGGGTTCCATAGCAGCTGCACTCCCTGCACCTATGGCAGCTACACCCTGTATATAATACATGTAACTGACAGGGAAGGTGGGTCCTCTCAGCTCTGGGTTCCATAGCAGCTGCACTCCCTGCACCTATGGTAGCTACGCCCTTGTATATAATACATGTAAATAACAGGGAAGGTGGGTCCTCTCAGTTCTGGGCTTCATAGCAGCTGCACTCCCTGCACCTATGGTAGCTACGCCCTTGTACATAATACATGTAACTGTGACAGGGAAGGTGGGCCCCTCTCAGCTCTGGGCCCCATAGCAGCTGCACTCCCTGCACCTATGGTAGCTACGCCCTTGTATATAATACATGTAACTGTGACAGGGAAGGTGGCCCCTCTCAGCTCTGGGCCCCATAGCAGCTGCACTGCCTGCACCTATGGTAGCTACGCCCTTGTACATAATACATGTAACTGTGACAGGGAAGGTGGCCCCTCTCAGCTCTGGGCCCCATAACTGCTGCACTCCCTGCACCTATGGTAGCTACACCCTGTATATAACACATGTAACTGTGACAGGGAAGGTGGCTCCTCTCAGCTCTGGGCCCCATAACTGCTGCACTCCCTGCACCTATGGTAGCTACACCCTTGTATATAATACATGTAACTGTGACAGGGAAGGTGGGCCCCTCTCAGCTCTGGGCCCCATAACTGATGCACTCTCTACACCTATGGTAGCTACCCCCTTGTACATAATACATGTAACTGTGACAGGGAAGGTGGCCCCTCTCAGCTCTGGGCTTCATAGCAGCTGCACTCCCTGCACCTATCTGAACTGCAATAAATAGTGGAAAACTGCTCTAATCAAGCTGGTAACAATCCCCAGGTGCTGCGGGAGGGGGTTACTCTAGACAAGAAATACAAAAGGGATTTTTCCCACGCACTCTGCTGGCTGTTAGTAAGAAGAGCTATATACTATGTAATAATAGGAAATTTAGAGCTCTTCGTTACATATGTTTTGCAAAAGATATGATAAGCCTCCAGGCCACTTCACGGCTGCTCTATTACTGGAGGTCCCTATCTAAGCATAGGTCCAGGGCTTGGACCCCACAAAGTCGGCTCAGGCCCGACCACCCCAGGGCAGCACACCATTGAAATACTAAAGTGTTAATATGTGTTAAGAAAGAAGCAGAAGCTATGGGTTAGAAAGTGCTACAAAAATAAGGGTGTTAATAAAATACTCAAAAGAGTAATGTTAGTGAAAAAATAGGAGTGTTACATAAGTGCTAAATAAATAATATGGCATGCTACCCCAAGGTGGCCCAGCCCCACCAGACCCGGGGGGTACCACTCCCCAAACCCATACACAGCATAATAATAATAATAATAACATCCACTATGGGTCATACAATTGCTTAATGTATGGCCACATGATAATGGCACATACAGAACATATCCAGGTTGAGAGCTAGTTTACCTGGAGGCACCCCTGTATCCTCCAAATGGCACCACAGGACCCAGCATGCCCTCCTAATGCTGGCTCCATCTATGCCTCTCTGAACTGCAATAAATAGTGGAAAACTGCTCTAATCAAGCTGGTAACAATCCCCAGGTGCTGCGGGAGGGGGTTACTCTAGACAAGAAATACAAAAGGGATTTTTCCCACGCACTCTGCTGGCTGTTAGTAAGAAGAGCTATATACTATGTAATAATAGGAAATTTAGAGCTCTTCGTTACATATGTTTTGCAAAAGATATGATAAGCCTCCAGGCCACTTCACGGCTGCTCTATTACTGGAGGTCCCTATCTAAGCATAGGTCCAGGGCTTGGACCCCACAAAGTCGGCTCAGGCCCGACCACCCCAGGGCAGCACACCATTGAAATACTAAAGTGTTAATATGTGTTAAGAAAGAAGCAGAAGCTATGGGTTAGAAAGTGCTACAAAAATAAGGGTGTTAATAAAATACTCAAAAGAGTAATGTTAGTGAAAAAATAGGAGTGTTACATAAGTGCTAAATAAATAATATGGCATGCTACCCCAAGGTGGCCCAGCCCCACCAGACCCGGGGGGTACCACTCCCCAAACCCATACACAGCATAATAATAATAATAACATCCACTATGGGTCATACAATTGCTTAATGTATGGCCACATGATAATGGCACATACAGAACATATCCAGGTTGAGAGCTAGTTTACCTGGAGGCACCCCTGTATCCTCCAAATGGCACCACAGGACCCAGCATGCCCTCCTAATGCTGGCTCCATCTATGCCTCTCTGAACTGCAATAAATAGTGGAAAACTGCTCTAATCAAGCTGGTAACAATCCCCAGGTGCTGCGGGAGGGGGTTACTCTAGACAAGAAATACAAAAGGGATTTTTCCCACGCACTCTGCTGGCTGTTAGTAAGAAGAGCTATATACTATGTAATAATAGGAAATTTAGAGCTCTTCGTTACATATGTTTTGCAAAAGATATGATAAGCCTCCAGGCCACTTCACGGCTGCTCTATTACTGGAGGTCCCTATCTAAGCATAGGTCCAGGGCTTGGACCCCACAAAGTCGGCTCAGGCCCGACCACCCCAGGGCAGCACACCATTGAAATACTAAAGTGTTAATATGTGTTAAGAAAGAAGCAGAAGCTATGGGTTAGAAAGTGCTACAAAAATAAGGGTGTTAATAAAATACTCAAAAGAGTAATGTTAGTGAAAAAATAGGAGTGTTACATAAGTGCTAAATAAATAATATGGCATGCTACCCCAAGGTGGCCCAGCCCCACCAGACCCGGGGGGTACCACTCCCCAAACCCATACACAGCATAATAATAATAATAACATCCACTATGGGTCATACAATTGCTTAATGTATGGCCACATGATAATGGCACATACAGAACATATCCAGGTTGAGAGCTAGTTTACCTGGAGGCACCCCTGTATCCTCCAAATGGCACCACAGGACCCAGCATGCCCTCCTAATGCTGGCTCCATCTATGCCTCTCTGAACTGCAATAAATAGTGGAAAACTGCTCTAATCAAGCTGGTAACAATCCCCAGGTGCTGCGGGAGGGGGTTACTCTAGACAAGAAATACAAAAGGGATTTTTCCCACGCACTCTGCTGGCTGTTAGTAAGAAGAGCTATATACTATGTAATAATAGGAAATTTAGAGCTCTTCGTTACATATGTTTTGCAAAAGATATGATAAGCCTCCAGGCCACTTCACGGCTGCTCTATTACTGGAGGTCCCTATCTAAGCATAGGTCCAGGGCTTGGACCCCACAAAGTCGGCTCAGGCCCGACCACCCCAGGGCAGCACACCATTGAAATACTAAAGTGTTAATATGTGTTAAGAAAGAAGCAGAAGCTATGGGTTAGAAAGTGCTACAAAAATAAGGGTGTTAATAAAATACTCAAAAGAGTAATGTTAGTGAAAAAATAGGAGTGTTACATAAGTGCTAAATAAATAATATGGCATGCTACCCCAAGGTGGCCCAGCCCCACCAGACCCGGGGGGTACCACTCCCCAAACCCATACACAGCATAATAATAATAATAACATCCACTATGGGTCATACAATTGCTTAATGTATGGCCACATGATAATGGCACATACAGAACATATCCAGGTTGAGAGCTAGTTTACCTGGAGGCACCCCTGTATCCTCCAAATGGCACCACAGGACCCAGCATGCCCTCCTAATGCTGGCTCCATCTATGCCTCTCTGAACTGCAATAAATAGTGGAAAACTGCTCTAATCAAGCTGGTAACAATCCCCAGGTGCTGCGGGAGGGGGTTACTCTAGACAAGAAATACAAAAGGGATTTTTCCCACGCACTCTGCTGGCTGTTAGTAAGAAGAGCTATATACTATGTAATAATAGGAAATTTAGAGCTCTTCGTTACATATGTTTTGCAAAAGATATGATAAGCCTCCAGGCCACTTCACGGCTGCTCTATTACTGGAGGTCCCTATCTAAGCATAGGTCCAGGGCTTGGACCCCACAAAGTCGGCTCAGGCCCGACCACCCCAGGGCAGCACACCATTGAAATACTAAAGTGTTAATATGTGTTAAGAAAGAAGCAGAAGCTATGGGTTAGAAAGTGCTACAAAAATAAGGGTGTTAATAAAATACTCAAAAGAGTAATGTTAGTGAAAAAATAGGAGTGTTACATAAGTGCTAAATAAATAATATGGCATGCTACCCCAAGGTGGCCCAGCCCCACCAGACCCGGGGGGTACCACTCCCCAAACCCATACACAGCATAATAATAATAATAACATCCACTATGGGTCATACAATTGCTTAATGTATGGCCACATGATAATGGCACATACAGAACATATCCAGGTTGAGAGCTAGTTTACCTGGAGGCACCCCTGTATCCTCCAAATGGCACCACAGGACCCAGCATGCCCTCCTAATGCTGGCTCCATCTATGCCTCTCTGAACTGCAATAAATAGTGGAAAACTGCTCTAATCAAGCTGGTAACAATCCCCAGGTGCTGCGGGAGGGGGTTACTCTAGACAAGAAATACAAAAGGGATTTTTCCCACGCACTCTGCTGGCTGTTAGTAAGAAGAGCTATATACTATGTAATAATAGGAAATTTAGAGCTCTTCGTTACATATGTTTTGCAAAAGATATGATAAGCCTCCAGGCCACTTCACGGCTGCTCTATTACTGGAGGTCCCTATCTAAGCATAGGTCCAGGGCTTGGACCCCACAAAGTCGGCTCAGGCCCGACCACCCCAGGGCAGCACACCATTGAAAAACTAAAGTGTTAATATGTGTTAAGAAAGAAGCAGAAGCTATGGGTTAGAAAGTGCTACAAAAATAAGGGTGTTAATAAAATACTCAAAAGAGTAATGTTAGTGAAAAAATAGGAGTGTTACATAAGTGCTAAATAAATAATATGGCATGCTACCCCAAGGTGGCCCAGCCCCACCAGACCCGGGGGGTACCACTCCCCAAACCCATACACAGCATAATAATAATAATAACATCCACTATGGGTCATACAATTGCTTAATGTATGGCCACATGATAATGGCACATACAGAACATATCCAGGTTGAGAGCTAGTTTACCTGGAGGCACCCCTGTATCCTCCAAATGGCACCACAGGACCCAGCATGCCCTCCTAATGCTGGCTCCATCTATGCCTCTCTGAACTGCAATAAATAGTGGAAAACTGCTCTAATCAAGCTGGTAACAATCCCCAGGTGCTGCGGGAGGGGGTTACTCTAGACAAGAAATACAAAAGGGATTTTTCCCACGCACTCTGCTGGCTGTTAGTAAGAAGAGCTATATACTATGTAATAATAGGAAATTTAGAGCTCTTCGTTACATATGTTTTGCAAAAGATATGATAAGCCTCCAGGCCACTTCACGGCTGCTCTATTACTGGAGGTCCCTATCTAAGCATAGGTCCAGGGCTTGGACCCCACAAAGTCGGCTCAGGCCCGACCACCCCAGGGCAGCACACCATTGAAATACTAAAGTGTTAATATGTGTTAAGAAAGAAGCAGAAGCTATGGGTTAGAAAGTGCTACAAAAATAAGGGTGTTAATAAAATACTCAAAAGAGTAATGTTAGTGAAAAAATAGGAGTGTTACATAAGTGCTAAATAAATAATATGGCATGCTACCCCAAGGTGGCCCAGCCCCACCAGACCCGGGGGGTACCACTCCCCAAACCCATACACAGCATAATAATAATAATAACATCCACTATGGGTCATACAATTGCTTAATGTATGGCCACATGATAATGGCACATACAGAACATATCCAGGTTGAGAGCTAGTTTACCTGGAGGCACCCCTGTATCCTCCAAATGGCACCACAGGACCCAGCATGCCCTCCTAATGCTGGCTCCATCTATGCCTCTCTGAACTGCAATAAATAGTGGAAAACTGCTCTAATCAAGCTGGTAACAATCCCCAGGTGCTGCGGGAGGGGGTTACTCTAGACAAGAAATACAAAAGGGATTTTTCCCACGCACTCTGCTGGCTGTTAGTAAGAAGAGCTATATACTATGTAATAATAGGAAATTTAGAGCTCTTCGTTACATATGTTTTGCAAAAGATATGATAAGCCTCCAGGCCACTTCACGGCTGCTCTATTACTGGAGGTCCCTATCTAAGCATAGGTCCAGGGCTTGGACCCCACAAAGTCGGCTCAGGCCCGACCACCCCAGGGCAGCACACCATTGAAATACTAAAGTGTTAATATGTGTTAAGAAAGAAGCAGAAGCTATGGGTTAGAAAGTGCTACAAAAATAAGGGTGTTAATAAAATACTCAAAAGAGTAATGTTAGTGAAAAAATAGGAGTGTTACATAAGTGCTAAATAAATAATATGGCATGCTACCCCAAGGTGGCCCAGCCCCACCAGACCCGGGGGGTACCACTCCCCAAACCCATACACAGCATAATAATAATAATAACATCCACTATGGGTCATACAATTGCTTAATGTATGGCCACATGATAATGGCACATACAGAACATATCCAGGTTGAGAGCTAGTTTACCTGGAGGCACCCCTGTATCCTCCAAATGGCACCACAGGACCCAGCATGCCCTCCTAATGCTGGCTCCATCTATGCCTCTCTGAACTGCAATAAATAGTGGAAAACTGCTCTAATCAAGCTGGTAACAATCCCCAGGTGCTGCGGGAGGGGGTTACTCTAGACAAGAAATACAAAAGGGATTTTTCCCACGCACTCTGCTGGCTGTTAGTAAGAAGAGCTATATACTATGTAATAATAGGAAATTTAGAGCTCTTCGTTACATATGTTTTGCAAAAGATATGATAAGCCTCCAGGCCACTTCACGGCTGCTCTATTACTGGAGGTCCCTATCTAAGCATAGGTCCAGGGCTTGGACCCCACAAAGTCGGCTCAGGCCCGACCACCCCAGGGCAGCACACCATTGAAATACTAAAGTGTTAATATGTGTTAAGAAAGAAGCAGAAGCTATGGGTTAGAAAGTGCTACAAAAATAAGGGTGTTAATAAAATACTCAAAAGAGTAATGTTAGTGAAAAAATAGGAGTGTTACATAAGTGCTAAATAAATAATATGGCATGCTACACCAAGGTGGCCCAGCCCCACCAGACCCGGGGGGTACCACTCCCCAAACCCATACACAGCATAATAATAATAATAACATCCACTATGGGTCATACAATTGCTTAATGTATGGCCACATGATAATGGCACATACAGAACATATCCAGGTTGAGAGCTAGTTTACCTGGAGGCACCCCTGTATCCTCCAAATGGCACCACAGGACCCAGCATGCCCTCCTAATGCTGGCTCCATCTATGCCTCTCTGAACTGCAATAAATAGTGGAAAACTGCTCTAATCAAGCTGGTAACAATCCCCAGGTGCTGCGGGAGGGGGTTACTCTAGACAAGAAATACAAAAGGGATTTTTCCCACGCACTCTGCTGGCTGTTAGTAAGAAGAGCTATATACTATGTAATAATAGGAAATTTAGAGCTCTTCGTTACATATGTTTTGCAAAAGATATGATAAGCCTCCAGGCCACTTCACGGCTGCTCTATTACTGGAGGTCCCTATCTAAGCATAGGTCCAGGGCTTGGACCCCACAAAGTCGGCTCAGGCCCGACCACCCCAGGGCAGCACACCATTGAAATACTAAAGTGTTAATATGTGTTAAGAAAGAAGCAGAAGCTATGGGTTAGAAAGTGCTACAAAAATAAGGGTGTTAATAAAATACTCAAAAGAGTAATGTTAGTGAAAAAATAGGAGTGTTACATAAGTGCTAAATAAATAATATGGCATGCTACCCCAAGGTGGCCCAGCCCCACCAGACCCGGGGGGTACCACTCCCCAAACCCATACACAGCATAATAATAATAATAACATCCACTATGGGTCATACAATTGCTTAATGTATGGCCACATGATAATGGCACATACAGAACATATCCAGGTTGAGAGCTAGTTTACCTGGAGGCACCCCTGTATCCTCCAAATGGCACCACAGGACCCAGCATGCCCTCCTAATGCTGGCTCCATCTATGCCTCTCTGAACTGCAATAAATAGTGGAAAACTGCTCTAATCAAGCTGGTAACAATCCCCAGGTGCTGCGGGAGGGGGTTACTCTAGACAAGAAATACAAAAGGGATTTTTCCCACGCACTCTGCTGGCTGTTAGTAAGAAGAGCTATATACTATGTAATAATAGGAAATTTAGAGCTCTTCGTTACATATGTTTTGCAAAAGATATGATAAGCCTCCAGGCCACTTCACGGCTGCTCTATTACTGGAGGTCCCTATCTAAGCATAGGTCCAGGGCTTGGACCCCACAAAGTCGGCTCAGGCCCGACCACCCCAGGGCAGCACACCATTGAAATACTAAAGTGTTAATATGTGTTAAGAAAGAAGCAGAAGCTATGGGTTAGAAAGTGCTACAAAAATAAGGGTGTTAATAAAATACTCAAAAGAGTAATGTTAGTGAAAAAATAGGAGTGTTACATAAGTGCTAAATAAATAATATGGCATGCTACCCCAAGGTGGCCCAGCCCCACCAGACCCGGGGGGTACCACTCCCCAAACCCATACACAGCATAATAATAATAATAACATCCACTATGGGTCATACAATTGCTTAATGTATGGCCACATGATAATGGCACATACAGAACATATCCAGGTTGAGAGCTAGTTTACCTGGAGGCACCCCTGTATCCTCCAAATGGCACCACAGGACCCAGCATGCCCTCCTAATGCTGGCTCCATCTATGCCTCTCTGAACTGCAATAAATAGTGGAAAACTGCTCTAATCAAGCTGGTAACAATCCCCAGGTGCTGCGGGAGGGGGTTACTCTAGACAAGAAATACAAAAGGGATTTTTCCCACGCACTCTGCTGGCTGTTAGTAAGAAGAGCTATATACTATGTAATAATAGGAAATTTAGAGCTCTTCGTTACATATGTTTTGCAAAAGATATGATAAGCCTCCAGGCCACTTCACGGCTGCTCTATTACTGGAGGTCCCTATCTAAGCATAGGTCCAGGGCTTGGACCCCACAAAGTCGGCTCAGGCCCGACCACCCCAGGGCAGCACACCATTGTCCACTATGACATTGTCCCCCTCCTTCCTTCTGAAATGTGCAGACCCCACACGGGTTGGGTAGAATATTCCGGCGGCCGGGATGCCAGCGGTCAGAATACAGGCCACGGCATCCCCTGCATATATTGTTTACAAATACATTTTGTGATCAATGGGCACTTTTCAATTTGATGACAGTTGATGACACCCTGTTTAGACCGGGAGAATGGACATTCTCTGACTTTTCACTGCGCTGTATTGAATAGCCCGGGAGCTAATTCCCACCGCTATTCAACTGTCATCGAATTGAACCGTGCCCAATGTGTACATATAATCACAATATTACATTGCACTAATGTCCTTGTAAAATTAGTTCCGCTGAGTAATAGCAGATATCCATGTGAACAAAGTCACGGGCAAACGTTAGTGTGTGTGTGTATAAATTAAAATATAATTTGTTTTAGCAAGGATTGCTGTAGCAGTAACATAAGGCACGCACAGTCTTTTTGAGGGGTTTCTGGGGGTGCGTAGTCTCTAAAGATTGGCTTTCATTTCTTACAAAGCAGAGAACCCCCCACCCTGACAGATGCCCGTACCACTGCTGTCAGCAGCACGAGTATGTACAGGGTGCTAGGGGCAGTGGCGTAACTAGGCATTTTAGTGCTGTGTGCAAGAAACGACAGTGGCGCGCCCCCCATGTAAGATAGGGGCAGTGCGCGGCGTAGGCGCGCCAAAAATTTATAGGGGCGTGGCCACACAGGAAGGGGCGTGGCCACAAAATAATAGCAATTCATACTACGGTGCACAGTAGTCTACATTATTCAAATTACGCTGCACAGTAGCGCCACTACACCAGGTAGAGCCCCTTTTATACATTACAGCAGACAGCATCCCCCTTTTTACACATTACAGCAGACAGTCTCCCTTTTAACACATTGCGGCAGCCAGTCCCCCTTTTTACACATTGCGGCAGACAGCGTCCCCTTTTTTACACATTACAGCAGACAGCGTCCCCTTTTTTAACATTACGGCAGACAGCGTCCCCTTTTTTACACATTACGGCAGACAGCGTCCCCGTTTTTACACATTACGGCAGCCAGTCCCACTTTTTACACATTGCGGCAGCCAGTCCCCCTTTTTACATATTGCGGCAGCCAGTCCCCATTTTACACATTGCGGCAGCCAGGCCCCCTTTTTACACATTGCAGCAGCCAGTCCCCCTTTTTACACATTGCGGCAGCCAGTCCCCCATTTTACACATTGCGGCAGCCAGTCCCCATTTTACACATTGCGGCAGCCAGTCCCCATTTTACACATTGCGGCAGCCAGGCCCCCTTTTTACACATTGCGGCAACCAGTCCCCCTTTTTACACATTGCGGCAGATGGTGTCCCCCTGAGAGAGAGAGAGAGAGAAAGAGAGATACATACTTACCATGTCAGGCTCCTCATGCAGCTCCCATTTGGAGGATACAGGGGTGCCTCCAGGTAAACTAGCTCTCAATCTGGATATGTTTTGTATGTGCCATTATCATGTGGCCATACATTAAGCAATTGTATAACCCATAGTGGATGTTATTATTATTATTATTATTATGCTGTGTATGGGTTCGGGGAGTGGTACCCCCCGGGTCTGGTGGGGCTGGGCCACCTTGGGGTAGCATGCCATATTATTTATTTAGCACTTATGTAACACTACTATTTTTTCACTAATATTACCCTTTTGAGTATTTTATTAACACCCTTATTTTTGTAGCACTTTCTAACCCATAGCTTCTGCTTCTTTCTTAACACATTTTAACACTTTAGTATTTCAATGGTGTGCTGCCCTAGGGTGGTCGGCCTGAGCCGACTTTGTGGGGTCCAAGCCCTGGACCTATGCTTAGATAGGGACCTCCAGTAATAGAGCAGCCGTGAAGTGGCCTGGAGGCTTATCATATCTTTTGCAAAACATATGTAACGAAGAGCTCTAAATTTCCTATTATTACATAGTATATAGCTCTTCTTACTAACAGCCAGCAGAGTGCGTGGGAAAAATCCCTTTTGTATTTCTTGTCTAGAGTAACCCCCTCCCGCAGCACCTGGGGATTGTTACCAGCTTGATTAGAGCAGTTTTCCACTATTTATTGCAGTTCAGAGAGGCATAGATGGAGCCAGCATTAGGAGGGCATGCTGGGTCCTGTGGTGCCATTTGGAGGATACAGGGGTGCCTCCAGGTAAACTAGCTCTCAACCTGGATATGTTCTGTATGTGCCATTATCATGTGGCCATACATTAAGCAATTGTATGACCCATAGTGGATGTTATTATTATTATTATGCTGTGTATGGGTTTGGGGAGTGGTACCCCCCGGGTCTGGTGGGGCTGGGCCACCTTGGGGTAGCATGCCATATTATTTATTTAGCACTTATGTAACACTCCTATTTTTTCACTAACATTACTCTTTTGAGTATTTTATTAACACCCTTATTTTTGTAGCACTTTCTAACCCATAGCTTCTGCTTCTTTCTTAACACATATTAACACTTTAGTATTTCAATGGTGTGCTGCCCTGGGGTGGTCGGGCCTGAGCCGACTTTGTGGGGTCCAAGCCCTGGACCTATGCTTAGATAGGGACCTCCAGTAATAGAGCAGCCGTGAAGTGGCCTGGAGGCTTATCATATCTTTTGCAAAACATATGTAACGAAGAGCTCTAAATTTCCTATTATTACATAGTATATAGCTCTTCTTACTAACAGCCAGCAGAGTGCGTGGGAAAAATCCCTTTTGTATTTCTTGTCTAGAGTAACCCCCTCCCGCAGCACCTGGGGATTGTTACCAGCTTGATTAGAGCAGTTTTCCACTATTTATTGCAGTTCAGAGAGGCATAGATGGAGCCAGCATTAGGAGGGCATGCTGGGTCCTGTGGTGCCATTTGGAGGATACAGGGGTGCCTCCAGGTAAACTAGCTCTCAACCTGGATATGTTCTGTATGTGCCATTATCATGTGGCCATACATTAAGCAATTGTATGACCCATAGTGGATGTTATTATTATTATTATGCTGTGTATGGGTTTGGGGAGTGGTACCCCCCGGGTCTGGTGGGGCTGGGCCACCTTGGGGTAGCATGCCATATTATTTATTTAGCACTTATGTAACACTCCTATTTTTTCACTAACATTACTCTTTTGAGTATTTTATTAACACCCTTATTTTTGTAGCACTTTCTAACCCATAGCTTCTGCTTCTTTCTTAACACATATTAACACTTTAGTATTTCAATGGTGTGCTGCCCTGGGGTGGTCGGGCCTGAGCCGACTTTGTGGGGTCCAAGCCCTGGACCTATGCTTAGATAGGGACCTCCAGTAATAGAGCAGCCGTGAAGTGGCCTGGAGGCTTATCATATCTTTTGCAAAACATATGTAACGAAGAGCTCTAAATTTCCTATTATTACATAGTATATAGCTCTTCTTACTAACAGCCAGCAGAGTGCGTGGGAAAAATCCCTTTTGTATTTCCCCTCCCTGCACCTATGGTAGCTACGCCCTTGTATATAATACATGTAACTGTGACAGGGAAGGTGGCCCCTCTCAGCTCTGGGCCCCATAGCAGCTGCACTCCCTGCACCTATGGTAGCTGCGCCCTTGTACATAATACATGTAACTGTGACAGGGAAGGTGGCCCCTCTCAGTTCTGGGCCCCATAGCAGCTGCACTCCCTGCACCTATGGTAGCTACGCTCTTGGTTGGCCCCCTCTGCATGATAATGGCATATTGCAGTTGGTGATTGGTCCACAAAGCACCACCATGGCCCCCAAGCTGGCACTCTGGTCCTCCCTTCCAGGATCTCTCAAGGAGGAGCAGGTATTTTGAATGCATTGATAACCTATCACTTGGACTACTCCAACTTCCGTTATCTGCCCTACCAGTGTCACACATTTACCCTTTACAGTCTATAATCTCCAAGTTCATCTCTCTCATCACTACCTGTCATCCTCATAATTCTCATGACATGCTCATTTATTTAAAGTCAAGCATTACCCTTAGCTGTCACTTGCTATATTCCATCTCCTACAGTATTTCTCCATATGTTCCTGAATGTACTCTTTCTTCGATCAAAGCTAATTCTATTCAACATCATTTTCCACCACTGCTAACCTGCGCAATAAATCGTTCTTGGAATTCTGTCTTGAACAGCATCTAAATGTAACCCTGTTCATCTTCAATTCATGGTTTTAAATCGATAGCACTGCCACAATCGCTGGCTGTCACTGTATGCACCAGCGAGGGTATACTCCTCTAACCTTAACTTTACTGCTCGCTGTATGTCTCCCACTCAGGGGCGTAACTCCCAGAGGCAATGGAGGTGCCTGCCTCCGGGCTCCAAGCCTAATGGGGCACCTGCATGTACAGCATCACCTGTGTGGTTCATGGCGGGATCCAAGTGCGACCGCTGCTCTTCCAATAGAGCTCTGGGCACATCCGCTGCTGAATAGTTAATTGGCTCTATCCCAGTAGCCCTGCTAACACCTGCAATAGGGGACAGGACGTCTCCCATCTGGTACCGCTCAGCCTGTGATGCAGCAAGCGACAGTGCATTTTCCTCTGCTGCTGGACTGTGAGATGGGACCCGCCGTGACTGCTGATTCTTCATGATGCAGACAGATAATTATTGAGTCTGACCCTGATCCACTGGCTGTTGTCACATAGCGTAGCCAGAGCCCTGCCAATTCACTGCGGGTTCCAGGCCTTGTAGACCAACTGAGAGTGCTACAGTATCTACATACATATACACACACACACACACACACACACACACACACACACACACACACACACACACATTTGTCTTCCACTTTTTTTTAAGGGGTGAGGCTTCAAATTGCCACACGAGGACTGGGATGAACTTATGCCCCTGCTCCCACTATTCACTTAGATTGTGAGCTCTTATACTTTTTATTCCCTGTTGCACTAGCAGTCTATATTTTGTATTGCTCGTCTTCAGTAATTTGGTTTAGCAATAAGACAATGTATGGTATCATATATAAATGTATTCATACTGTACATGCAACATAGACATGGCTCCATTAACATGGTGACCCAGCAGTGACTTACCTTTTTCCAATGGCTACAGCATGGCTTTGGGGTCCCAGCAGTCAAGTGACTGTGACTTATGGATCAGACTTCCAATCTCCAGGGTCTGGAGAAGTATTTCTCCCCTAACATCTACACTTCTCTATAGTGTCTATCCCTAACCTTCCTCCCACAGCCCAACCCTAACCTTCCTCCCCCGGCCTAACCCTAACCTTCTTCCCCCAGCCCAACCCTAACCCTCCGACCCCAGCCTAATCCTAACCTTCCTCCCCAGCCCAACCCTAACCTTCCTCCCCCAGCCCAACCCTAACCTTCCTCCCCCAGCCCAACCCTAACCTTCCTCCCCCAACCTAACCCTAACCTTCCTCCCCCAGCCCAACCCTAACCTTCCTCCCCCAGCATAACCCTAACCTTCCTCCCCCAACCTAACCCTAACCTTCCTCCCCCAGCCCAACCCTAACCTTCCTCCCCCAACTTAACCCTAACCTTCTTCCCCCAGCCTAACTCTCTTGCATAACCTTACTCTATTGCATAACCCAAAATCTCCCACCCGCAGTCTACCCCTAATGTTGACAATCTGACAATGTTGAATTCTTGAGAATGTCATCAAGTTGCCTATGTCGGCATTGTAACTGTTAATATTATGTGTCAACATTGTCATTGTCAACCTTTTGCCTACATCCAATAGCTACTAGGTGGCATACTTCTAACAGTCAGCTGGGAGGATCTCGCGGAACCTTTTCACTGGGGGTTATTTACTGTAGATGTTGTTGGAGTTCCCTCCTGATGCGCAAAGAATCGATTATCGGTACTTTAGACAGGATCCGTTCTGTGCATGCATGAATGGGTCCTGCGACATAGGTGTCAGGGCCGACTGTTTTGTGAACCCGTTAACCCTGGACCAACCGAAGGTGTAGGTGCTGGAGTATGGTGAAAACAGGGAGGACGAAGAAAATTCCGTTTCATATATTTATTAAGGACAACAATTCCAATAATGAGTTAAATGACAATCATTAGTCACCGTATGTAAACAGACGTACTGCAATGAATGGCATAATAAGCAGGAAAAGTATTATAGATGCATTGTAGAAATGTTCATACAACTGAGTATGCAGGCTTGAGAATGAATAAAGAATTGTCCATATGAAGCAATGATTGGTGCCAAACTGTAAGGGGTGTTAACTGGATATTGTAGACATAAATGAATAACTGTAGAGACTTGTACTGAAGCTTAAAGGTTAAACTGGAAGGCTGTGATGAATTGTCCTTGGATGAAGCAACAATGAAGATACAATAATGCTTACAGGTTGAAGATAACACTTGAAGCACTGTGTAGCTGCAGCAGAAAACAATGGTGAAGAATGAGTTAAACTGGATGATGAGAGAACGAGAACCAGGATTAAGTAGAACCCTCCACAGACTGTGTGATTACAGCAGGCAGTCACTGAACAGGAAAATCTCTCACAGGACTCCGGGAATCCACTTGTTTGCCACTTGGAGAGCGATTAACTGACAGTACAGCAGGGAGCTGATGGATCTCTGCAGGCAGACCCCTGGGAGCGGAGGCGATATCAGGACCACTGGAACCACACAGGATATCATGGAGAGAGCACAGAACTAGGGCATAGAGTAAATACAACAAAGCACTGGCTCAGAGTAACATAATCCCAGCCTACTTAAAGGCAGCACAAGCACGGGATTGGCTAACACTTACCCTCAGGTGTTTCACAAGTGCTCACAGGTGCTCATTTGGTCTCCAACATGGCCGCCTCCTATACTGCAGACACACAGCGGTGCCTGCTGCCATTCGGTCCCCACACTCCCGGCTCACAGTACCTGCATCACCTCTGCCGCTGACCACACCGCATCCCCACACGGCCGCACAGCACCGCGAGCAACCACGCCGGCAATGGATGGACCCCAGAACCCGCAGTGGTGAGTGATTGGTTCGTGAAAATAGGAAGCAAATAGCAGCAGACTGTCAGTGATTGACAGTCTGTTGGCATTTGACAGGTGGGAAGGGGGAGGCAAGAGCCTTCCTATGTGAAAATGGAGGCCTGTCGCTGCCATTTAGGGGAGGGAAGAGGCCAGAGATCTGTTGTAGGATGGAGATTTCCTGGCCTCTGTGACTGGCGGCTTGCACGGCACCATGGGTACCACAAGCCATCCAATGGTGAGTCCAGTGATCCAATGGTGCGTCCCAGGATGAAAGTCGGATCACCACTGCAGAAGGAGGCGTCTCTGCATGTAATAGAATACAATTCTGTCCCAAAAAAAGCATGCTTCTTATACATGTACTGGATGTTGGTTTGGCCACATCTCCAGATACCTCCAACTCCAAAACAGCAACATTTCTGTGTCAGGCTGCAGCATACTGTACACTTCCTCCTGATGGTAGCATATAGATGTGGCTGGACTATGGGGGTTATTCCGAGTTGTTCACTCGCTAGCAGATTTTAGCAGCATTGCACACGCTAGGCCGCCGCCCTCTGGGAGTGTATCTTAGCTTAGCAGAATTGCGAACGAAAGGTTAGCAGAATTGCGAATAGAAAATTCTTAGCAGTTTCTGAGTAGCTCGAGACTTACTCCTACACTGCGATCAGTTCAGCCCGTTTCGTTCCTGGTTTGACGTCACAAACACGCCCTGCGTTCGGCCAGCCACTCCCCTGTTTCTCCAGACACTCCCGCGTTTTATCCTGGCATGCCTGCGTTTTTCCGCACACTCCCTGAAAGCGGTCAGTTTCCGCCCAGAAACACCCACTTCCTGTCAATCACACTCCGATCACTTCAACGATGAAAATTCTTCGTCCGGACGTGAGTAAATCTACTAAGTTTTGTGCTAAAATACTTAGCGCATGCGCACTGCGTACCATGCGCATGCGCATTTTTGCCTTAATCGCTCCATTGCGAAAATAGGCAACGAGAGATCAACTCGGAATGACCCCCTATGTTAGCAGTAAGTACCAAGGTCACAACACCCTATTTGTACACAATAAAATAATGTCACGTCATACAGACAAGTGAGAATAGTGTCTAAAAGAGACGCAATTATAAAAATAAAATGGAATGGAATACAAACACGCCCTTACATCCATTGTTTATCCCTTTATAAATCCAATGGAAATCGTTTTCCTTCAGTAGCCCAAAAAGAAATGACAATTAAGTAATGCAAAAAAAAGACATCAAAGATCTGATATACTGTAATATAGCCTTAATAATGAATTATTGTAAGTACTGGTTGCTGGAGGGGTCAATACACAAACAGCCAATCAGAAGCTGCTAGATCGTGTGATTGGTGTTGTCACCATCATATATCATCATTATAATGTGTATTTTACACCAAGACTATGAAATGCAGAAATGTAAATACAGCATCATTTTGGTGTGCATAATCAAAACAGAAATGTTGATACTGTATATTGCACAAAGATTGGTGCACATCCAAATCTACATCAGCCCTTCATGAATACATACAAATAAACAGATGAACAATGTTCTCTGTGTGCAATAACCTGTCATATGTTTTAGAAAGCTATTGTATAAAAATACATTCAAAATAAACCTTATGGTATTTATAAGTATACTTGGCAGGATAAGGATTGGGTGTCTAGCTTTTTCTACATGCAACTGGAAGCATCTGTTCTCCAGTCTAAGTTTTCAAGTGGGGGAATTGGTATAAACGTATGAAAATGGAGGATGTGGTCACATGACACAGGGTGTAGTAGTCATGCATCAACGGGGAGTGACCAGTACTTGCCACATGCTTTACTGCATGGCAGTCATAACAGCCTTGTATGCCCTGGGCAAAGCAATGCACTGGGGCCCCTACACACCAACATCGGAACCAATTAAAAAAAATAACATGCCCCTCCTGCAGTCCTGCAGCGTCTCTCAACTTACTTCTATACAGTGAGTGGCTGTCAGCACTCTAATTGGTGGATAGCTCCAGTCATCCACCAATCAGCATGCTTATAACCATTCACTGTCTGGCTGCAGGCTAGGAGGCAGGTCAGAATGCTGCCTCACCGAACTGATTGTGTGACTACTACCTACTCCTGCTCGAAGGCCCCTTATAATTGTGGGGACCTGGGCAGCTGCCCAGTGTGCCTATACTGTATGTTAAGATGACCCTGCTTTACTGCCCCAACCCACACACCATCCATTAAATTCACCTTTTGAATGTTGTATGCATAGTACAACAGCATATATGGGCTGTACTAGGAATGAGAATCAAAAAGATAGTATTGTTTTAATATTTCCACCATTGATTAAAAATATTGACTAAGCAAAAACATTGGTTACGGAATATTAATTTTAACATACAATACTTGAAAATCAATATGTACACTAACCAAAGTGTGAATCAGTTATTATTTTCTTTCAGACACTGTCTCATACTGACTGCTGCTGTCACATTCTTTTCGGATGGTGATGGTCATACAGTGCGATATCATATACGAATGTATGATTTCGATGTGTCATTCTTACATATTTTCATTACTATTACTATATAATACGCTACCCCGTGAGTTGAATGTAGCATCAAATTATCATATTATCCGTCGGAATCGTGTGCACATCGTACCTTGTTTTTGCATATATACAATACATCATATGATGGAAAATGTGATCAGTGTCATTTGAGTGACATTTTCCAGGACACTCCCACCCTCGATCTTGCTGATGCGCCGCCAAGGAGAGCTGACGAGCATAGGAGACAGTACAGTGGTATGTATTTGTTTTTAATGCACACTGTCCACCAATGTTTTCTCAGGCCTAAGACATACAGTACTTGCCTACTTTTGAAAAATAGTTTCAGGGAGATTCCAGGTGGCAGCGGACTGTGCCGTTGAGGGGTGCGTCTAGCGCCACCCAAATAGCTTGTCTAGCTCCACCTATGGGCGTATTTATTACCACTCAGGGGTGTGTGTCCTGCAATGGCAGGTGAAAACTATAGCACTAAAAGCAAAAAAAAAAGAGTAAAAATATAGGTACACTATATAACGTGTACATTTGTGAGAAGAGACAGAGAAATAGAAAACCTATATACACTGGTGCGGGATTGATATATATTACACCCACATATACAGTAAATACATATTATACCCATTCCACACAGAACCATAATAAATTACATTAAACACAGCCCCTCTCCCACTTATTACACCCAGTACCAGGGCCAGCCCGAGGCTAATTATTTTGGTAAGTGAATATATACTTCGCTGCCCCTGGAGTACTTTTGCGCACACCAAAGGCGCATTCCTGAAAAAATAAAGGGGGTGTGGTCTCACAGAAAAGCCCAGTTGTAGTGCTCCTCACATGTTATGACCACATCAGTAGTGCCCCTTACATGTTACGCCCACATCAGTAGTGCTCCTCACACGTTCTGGCCACATCAGTAGTGCTCCTTACACATTACGCCCACATCAGTAGTGCTCCGTATACATTACGCCCACATCAGTAGTGCTCCTTACATATTATGTCCACATCAGTAGTGCCTCTTACACATTACGCCCACGTCAGTAGTGCTCCTTACACATTATGCCCACATTAGTAGTGCTCCTTACACATAACACCCACATTAGTAGTGCTCATTACACCTTATGCCCACATTAGTAGTGCTCCTTTCACCTTATGCCCACATTAGTAGTGCTCCTTACACATAACGCCCACATTAGTAGTGCTCCGTACACATTATGTCCACAGTAGTAGTGCCCCTAACACATTATACATTACTTTCAGGTGTGAGGACACTTGATGGTACTGGGAGCCTTGCCCGCTGACTCGAGGGGTGCCGCCCACTGCTGCCACTGCTAGCATATGCATGCAGGCTCAGCGGAGTGCTCAGGTCAGGGACTCCTCACAAACCACCCGCCGCAGTCCAATGTCAGTGTGACATTGCAGCCAGCTAAGCAAAGGAGCCACGGTTTGCTCACAAACACAATAACGCTCTGCAGGCAGCTATGACACAGACTGCCACTTTCCCCGCCAGAGCTAATTTCTGCATGTGGCTGACCGGGACTGGGTCAGGGCGCCCTACTCTGGTGCATACCCAGAGTATCTATAGAACCGTCCCTGTCCAGTACACACTACATTATACACAGCATACAGTACACAGCCCCCCCATATTACACCCAGTACATTACATTAAACACAGCATACACAGATCCCCTCCCCCATATTACATTATACAGAGAATACAGTACACTACACAGCCCCACATATTACACCCAGAACATTACATTAAACACAGCATATACAGATCCCCTCCCCCATATTACATTATACACAGCATACAGTACACTACACAGCCCCCCCATATTACACCCAGAACATTACATTAAACACAGCATACACAGATCCTCTCCCCCATATTACATTATACACAGCATATGTGGCACCCCACTGCTGGGGGACCCATGTGGAGTACCACTGGTGACTGTAAGCAGTAACTGTCCCCGGGCTACTTATAAACTTAATACACTGGACGCGGGACGTGCATTTCCAATCTGGTTGCTAGACAATCCAGGTGATACAGGGGAAGGTAACCTGGAGGGTGTAGAGACCCAGAGGGGACCGAAGACGTCTGGAGAGTGAGCGCGGGAAGACTAGGAGTGGTGCATTGGCTGGTGCCGAATGGCTTATCATGACCAATCTGGTCATTTTGGCATCCGGAAGCTAGAAGCCACACTATGATGTCAGTTTTATTGGGTGAATATGAGGGAGTATATCGAAGAATGAAACTCGAGTTGCCCAAACTGTGATATCAAGAGGAATACCCCTCCCTTTCGAGCACCTGAATGATATCACTAAGCTAATTGAGCATCTACCAATATATATGTTTGTTGTGAGAGGCAGAGAGGTTCCTGCATTAGGAGGAGGTGCAGGCCCTGACATGCCACATTGAGCATTATGGGGTTGCTCCAAGGTAGGTAGCTCTTAGCTTAGACATATTGTAGTAAGGAGCCATTATCATGTGGCTCCTTGCTGGTTAATCTTAGACCCAGATTGGGGTAATGGAGGTGTGAGGTGTGAGGTGTGGTGCCTCTGGACTGGCTGAGCTGGATGGCCTTAGTGTGGCATACCTTTACATTCTATTAACACTTTTCACTTATTAACTTTTTAACACTATTTCTCTATTTTAATTGCATTTCATTTTTGTATCACTTTCTCTATAGCTTCGGCTTCCTAAATACTAATTTATTAACACTATAGTTTTTTCACTGGTATGCTACGCTGGGCTTTCTGGCTTATGCTGGTGTTTTGGGGTGCCACACCCTGCACCTAGATAAAGCGCTAGGGACCCCAAATATACAGAGATGCCTTGATGCGGCTTTGGGGCTTATTCACACATTTGCGCAAATATGTGTAACGAAGATCTCTGAATTCTATTATCATGTGGAATTTATATCTGGTTACGGTTATCATTCAGGGTGCTGGGGGAAACAAATGCCTTTTTTTCTTGCTTAGAAATACCCCTCCCTTTCGAGCACCTGAATGATATCACTAAGCTAATTGAGCATCTACCAATATATATGTTTGTTGTGAGAGGCAGAGAGGTTCCTGCATTATTATTGTTTTTTTTTCCTTCAATAGCTCGCTTCCACCCCACCATGTGTTTTTCCTGTAATGTTTACCTCCACTGATTGCACACCTTTCCATTGTGCCCTACATGCAGGGTACATCATACTACTACATAAGCATCAGTTTTCCCATATATGAACTTGGCCCTTGTATGGCTCACCTCACACAGTGTAACCTTCAAAGTGCGCCCAACATGGCTTCCCCATATGGTACACTTGTGGATGGGATGAAAAATACATGGACCTTGTGGTTTTGTTGGAACCCTACTCTAAACTGTAGGACTCTGAAATCACCCCCATTTTGTGTCATCTCTTCTAGGGGTGGACTATTCCACCCTGGGTAATCCTACGCTGAGCGCCCAAGATGGCTGCCGCATTTGGTACCTGTGAGGGTGGAATACACAACCCTTGGAAGTTATTACCCAAAATGCCTACACCAATCCTGCATTATGCTTTCTGTGTGCTTAAGCTTTTCTTTTATGTCTGTGTGGCTTATCTATTGTTGTATTACTTAAATCCTCTGTATCATGTGTATTGTTTTTGATGTCTGTAAAGCGCCTTGAGTCCTGTTGGAGAAAGAGCGCTATATAAATAAAATTATTATTATTATTATTATTATTATTAGGAGGAGGTGCAGGCCCTGACATGCCACATGGAGCATTATGGGGTTGCTCCAAAGTAGGTAGCTCTTAGCTTAGACATATTGTAGTAAGGAGCCATTATCATGTGGCTCCTTGCTGGTCAATCTTAGACCCAGATTGGGGTAATGGAGGTGTGAGGTGTGCTGCCTCTGGACTGGCTGAGCTGGATGGCCTTAGTGTGGCATACCTTTACATTCTATTAACACTTTTCACTTATTAATTTTTTAACACTATTTCTCTATTTTAATTGCATTTCATTTTTGTATCACTTTCTCTATAGCTTCGGCTTCCTAAATACTAATTTATTAACACTATCGTTTTTTCACTGGTATGCTACGCTGGGCTTCCTGGCTTATGCTGGTGTTTTGGGGTGCCACACCCTGCACCTAGATATAGCGCTAGGGACCCCAAATATACAGAGATGCCTTGATGCGGCTTTGGGGCTTATTCACACATTTGCGCAAATATGTGTAACGAAGATCTCTGAATTCTATTATCATGTGGAATGTATATCTGGTTACGGTTATCATTCAGGGTGCTGGGGGAAACAAATGCCTTTTTTTCTTGCTTAGAAATACCCCTCTCTTTCGAGCACCTGAATGATATCACTAAGCTAATTGAGCATCTACCAATATATATGTTTGTTGTGAGAGGCAGAGAGGTTCCTGCATTATTATTATTTTTTTTTCCTTCAATAGCTCGCTTCCACCCCACCATGTGTTTTTCCTGTAATGTTTACCTCCACTGATTGCACACCTTTCCATTGTGCCCTACATGCAGGGTACATCATACTACTACATAAGCATCAGTTTTCCCATATATGAACTTGGCCCTTGTATGGCTCACCTCACACAGTGTAACCTTCAAAGTGCGCCCAACATGGCTGCCCCATATGGTACACTTGTGGATGGGATGAAAAATACATGGACCTTGTGGTTTTGTAGGAACCCTACTCTAAACTGTAGGACTCTGAAATCACCCCCATTTTGTGTCATCTCTTCTAGGGGTGGACTATTCCACCCTGGGTAATCCTACGCTGAGCGCCCAAGATGGCTGCCGCATTTGGTACCTGTGAGGGTGGAATACACAACCCTTGGAAGTTATTACCCAAAATGCCTACACCAATCCTGCATTATGCTTTCTGTGTGCTTAAGCTTTTCTTTTATGTCTGTGTGGCTTATCTATTGTTGTATTACTTAAATCCTCTGTATCATGTGTATTGTTTTTGATGTCTGTAAAGCGCCTTGAGTCCTGTTGGAGAAAGAGCGCTATATAAATAAAATTAGTATTATTATTATTATTATTAGGAGGAGGTGCAGGCCCTGACATGCCACATGGAGCATTATGGGGTTGCTCCAAAGTAGGTAGCTCTTAGCTTAGACATATTGTAGTAAGGAGCCATTATCATGTGGCTCCTTGCTGGTCAATCTTAGACCCAGATTGGGGTAATGGAGGTGTGAGGTGTGCTGCCTCTGGACTGGCTGAGCTGGATGGCCTTAGTGTGGCATACCTTTACATTCTATTAACACTTTTCACTTATTAATTTTTTAACACTATTTCTCTATTTTAATTGCATTTCATTTTTGTATCACTTTCTCTATAGCTTCGGCTTCCTAAATACTAATTTATAAACACTATAGTTTTTTCACTGGTATGCTACGCTGGGCTTTCTGGCTTATGCTGGTGTTTTGGGGTGCCACACCCTGCACCTGGATATAGAGCTAGGGACCCCAAATATACAGAGATGCCTTGATGCGGCTTTGGGGCTTATTCACACATTTGCGCAAATATGTGTAACGAAGATCTCTGAATTCTATTATCATGTGGAATTTATATCTGGTTACGGTTATCATTCAGGGTGCTGGGGGAAACAAATGCCTTTTTTTCTTGCTTAGAAATACCCCTCCCTTTCGAGCACCTGAATGATATCACTAAGCTAATTGAGCATCTAGCAATATATATGTTTGTTGTGAGAGGCAGAGAGGTTCCTGCATTAGGAGGAGGCGCAGGCCCTGACATGCCACGTGGAGCATTATGGGGTTGCTCCAAAGTAGGTAGCTCTTAGCTTAGACATATTGTAGTAAGGAGCCATTATCATGTGGCTCCTTGCTGGTTAATCTTAGACCCAGATTGGGGTAATGGAGGTGTGAGGTGTGGTGCCTCTGGACTGGCTGAGCTGGATGGCCTTAGTGTGGCATACATTTACATTCTATTAACACTTTTCACTTATTAATTTTTTTAACACTATTTCTCTATTTTAATTGCATTTCATTTTTGTATCCCTTTCTCTATTGCTTCGGCTTCCTAAATACTAATTTATTAACACTATAGTTTTTTCACTGGTATGCTATGCTGGGCTTTCTGGCTTATGCTGGTGTTTTGGGGTGCCACACCCTGCACCTAGATATAGCGCTAGGGACCCCAAATATACAGAGACGCCTTGATGCGTCTTTGGGGCTTATTCACACATTTGCGCAAATATGTGTAACGAAGATCTCTGAATTCTATTATCATGTGGAATTTATATCTGGTTACGGTTATTATTCAGGGTGCTGGGGGAAACAAATGCCTTTTTTTCTTGCTATCAAGAGGAAGCCCCCTGCAGATCAGCAAGCGACCCTGCACCCCATTGTGATGCATCATCTGCTAGAGTTGGTCTCCATCGACCATGTGAAGCTAGAGCCTAGTCAGAGTGGCTACCAGTATGCAATCACAATTACTGACCACTACTCCAAGTTTGCGGTCGCCCTCCTTGTTAAGGACCTGACAGCATCGACGACAGCTGAACATCTATGGAGAGCTATCGTGAGACCCTATGGCTACCCAGAGAAAATATTGACAGACCAAGGGTCTGCCTTCGAATCACGCCTGTTTCAAGAGCTGTGCGATCTATATGGCTGCTGTAAATTACAAACGACTACATACCACCCCCAATGTAATGGAGTGTGTGAACGGATGAGCCAGTCCCTCATTAATATGCTGAGGTCAATACCCACAGAGAAGAGACGAGATTGGTCCAATCTCCTGTCCGAGATCACGTTCCTATATAACGATACGGAGCACAGCACAACTGGATATACCTATTCTACCTCCTGGTTTTTAGAGGATGATTGCCTGTGGATGTCCGGCTATTCCTCCCGGAGGAAGTCATCGAAGGGGATATGCCTCAAACGGATTGGCTGCTGGAGCATCAGAGACGACTTAAGACTGCCTATGCCATCGTTAACCAGAGTACTGAGCAGGGGCAGAGGCGACAAGCTGTTGATTATAGCCACCATGCACAGGCCGAATCCCTTACAGTTGAAGAGCTGGTGTGGAAGAAGCAAAATCATCACAGTTGTAAACTCGATGGGCATTGGGAGACTACCGCTTACTAAGTCATCGAAATTCCATATCTAGAAAGAGATGTGTATAGAATTGCAAGCCTTGAAAACAAAAGGTGGATGGTTGTTCTTCGCAACCAGTTGAAGAAATGCCTGTCTAGCCATAATGAGGTGGAGAGGCCAAAGCCTCCATCGGCAGAGAGGTCAAGTGCACCTGAGCCCTTATGCAGCAACGACCCTATATCTGAGATGTTGAATGTTTTATGGCCAGTATGGGGACTACAACACCCTACTGTCATGTCTGAAACTGTATCCCCTCTGTACTAGAAATTGATCATGCTGATGTGATAGATGTGAGTTCTGTGTCAAATGTCCTAGTTCAAGATACAATGGGGTCAGCTGACACTAGGGAAGTAACGGAAGCACCAGAAGTGAGGAGGTCAGTCCGCACCACGCGGGGCCAAATGCCAGCCCGTTATAAGCGCTAATGTGACTTCATTTGTTGACTACTTTATTTGTGTGCCGTAAGGCATGAAGACTTGCCTCCTTTCAGGAGAATTTGTGGCACCCCACTACTGGGAGACCCCTGTGGAGTACCACTGGTGACTGTAAGCAGTAACTGCCCCCGGCTACTTATACACTTAATACACTGGACGCGGGACGGTGCACTTTCAAACTGGTTTCTAGGCAACCCAAGTGATACAGGGGAAGGTAACCTGGAGGGTGTAGAGACTCAGAGGGGACCGAAGACGCCTGGAGAGTGAGGAAGACTAGGAGTGGCGGATTGGCTGGCGCCAACTGGTGACATCAGATGCTGGAAAAGTGTGTGAGGAGAAGAGAGACGGAGCCTGAGAAGAAGTGAGGAGAGAGGTGCGGGACTTGCGTTCCCCTGACCCCCGCATCTGTGACCCAAAGTGAGCTGGTGGTAAGAGTGACGAGTAGTAACGCCTACCCCACTGCCTAAGGCATTTCCCGGTGACCAGCTGAGTATGGCAATGCGGCTGCGCCCTTACTGGCCCAGGAGAGGGAGAGGAAAAGCTGCACTTGAGCGTGGCAAGAAAGGGGAGTGACTTTGGAGCCGGAGGTTAAATATTCCGAAGTAAAACCATGGCAACTTGTGGCCACCAATAAGTTTACAATCATCTGCTTTGTATTGAGGAGATAGGTATTGAGCCTTGATTAGCCCAGACCTCGCTGTGGATAGTGACTCTGCTTACCCCAATAACGGATAAAGCCGGGCTTGTTATCCAAGGTGACTTTTGCACATTGATTTGGAATAAATCATTCTTGAGGAAACACTACCAGAACATCCTATGGATAGGTCGGACTCTTGAATTCACGTCCTTAAGTGACAGAATAAGAGGGTACCTGGTGTTAGGGTGATACACTGCATGCAGTCGTGGGTCATTCTTTTGTATTGATATTGTGTGAAATTTATGGTGTTATTGACAATCAGTTAACTGACTCCTGTGCTACTGTTACGTTGAGTCAGGATCAGCATGACTCCTTCCTCTACTATACAGGTGGAGTATAATTTAGTGCCACTTTACCTGATGCGTCACCTGACCTTGCCTAACAGTATCAATAGCATCACAAAGGAAAAGAGTATGGTTACAGAAGAAATGTTGATCTCATGTGTTATGTGATATGGAATATTGAAACATGTTTTGCTACACTAAAGTACTTACCTGATATGTGCAATTGTCCCAGGGTCAGTCTACCTAAGGCTAAAGTTTCTACAACCCCTTATTGCTTAAAATAAATTTGAAGCAGTTAAGCATTTGTCGTCGGTTATTCATCACGAATACACGAGCCAAGGTGATACTTACCTCTCTGCGAAGAAAAGCGGTCAACATCGGTCAAGATACATGCGGTAAGACAAGAATCTGTAGTATCCCTTCCAGAGTGTCACACATACAGTACATAACACAGTCCCCGCCCTCATATTACATTATACACAGCATACAGTACATAACACAGTCCCCGCCCTCATATTACACCCAGTACATTACATTAAACACAGCATACACAGATCCCCTCCCCCATATTACATTATACACAGCATACAGTACATAACACAGTCCCCGCCCTCATATTACACCCAGTACATTACATTACACACAGCATACACAGATCCCCTCCCCCATATTACATTATACGCAGCGTACAGTACACTGCACAGCCCCCCCCATATTAGACCCAGTACCACATTACACTGCATTATATACAGCCCTACTGCCCCCATAGTATACCCAGCACTAGATTACATCACATTATACACACATTATATTACACCCAGCCTCCATTTTCCCACGTTACCCCTAACACTCAACTGGGTATGTTGTTCATTCCAGTAAAGGTTGGGAGCCGACCCCGGGACAATGTGGAAGGCAGTACAGTGCAGACACCCCCAGTGAGAGGCAGGAGACGGAAGCTGAGGCTGCTGCTGCTGGGCTGATCCACACTGCAGCCCAGAGTGTGGTGGGAGGGGCTAGTCACAGGGAAGCAGAAGCAGAGCCCTGCTGCAGTGTGCAGTATGACCACCACTACACAGTACACTCACCCTACACACAACCCTGCGGTGGCCGGCCCGGAAGTCTCCTGTCCTGCCCCCCCCCTCCCATCTCTCTGCCGTCCATATTTTCAGGCAAGGACGTTTAAAAACTGGGAGGGCTGTCACGGTATCCAGGGCAGCGGGAGGCTCATCTAAAAATCGGGAGCTGGTAGGCAAGCCTGGCCTAAGAGGATGTATTTTTGGACAGCACCCTCTGATCACCACTGTCCACCAATGTTTTTTTGCAGTACTGACACACCCAGATATAGCAGTTTACATATACTGCAAGTGTGCACCCTTGTTTTGCACGGCCATATACTGTATGCACATACGGTAGGCCAGTTTTTTTTTACTAGTATATTCCTAATTGTTTGATTTTTATGCTGATGTTTTCTTTGCAAATGTGATTTTGCTACCGTACCCCAAATGCATATGTACTTTTCATGTGGTCTCATTTTGTATTATGGTTTTCAAATATAATTTTTCTACTATACCCCAAATGCATCTGTGCTTCACATGCAGTATTGTTATGTATGCTGACTTTCACATGTCATTTTGCTACTGAACCCCAAATGCACATTACCTGCTAGTGTCTTCTCAAGTGATTTTTCTATGCTCAAGTGGTGCAAACGGGATTTTACATATACTGTCTGCACCCCATACTAGTCAGGTACATATAAGTTTCATTTATCAAATATAGATTCCATTCACACAAAGGAGACTGTTTGTTAATTTTTATAATATATTTTTTTAAATTGTCCTTTGTGGCAGTGAAATTAGTTGGCACATTTCTATACATAGGCAATCATCTACATTTATATAAATTGACACCTGTAAAAACCAATAAACTTTATTTAGAAACAAAAAAACTAAAATACAGTTTTAAATTTGTTCACGCTAGGGGGTTGCCAGAACACCAGTCTTTTTAGGGCCTCATTATTTTTGGCCCACACTTTTCTAATTTTGTAATTTTGTAATGATGTCCATTAATATAAAAAGTCTCTTTTATTTTTAGATATGTCACTGGATACAGAGCACGATTTTATTACTGGCTTCATTGACCTATACCGACAGCATGAATGCCTGTGGCTAGTTATATGCAGAGATTATGTCAAGAAGGTGAAGTGCACCCAGGTATATGAGGAGATTGCTGTATACATGACGTGGCATCCGTCCTCTGGGTGTACAAAAAGATTCAAATTCTCTGGACTGTTCCAGAAGGAACATAAGAAAATAAAAGAAGCAGGGAAGGAGGACATCTACTACACAAACTTCTGGTACTACGACCAGCTCATGTTTCTCGTCCATCAGGAACCGGTCCAGAGATCGTTTGCAGTCATGGCCGAGAGTGAGGAGGTCGGTGCCGGGGAAGAGGATATTGTTGAATCGCCTAATGCCTCTTCAGTAAGTACAGTCCCAACAAACTGATGCACCAAACAATTGTTCCAAAGTCCCCTCCACTTCCCCTTCTCTTTATCGTATGTACTCCTCCTGCCATGGCACCGCACCATCCCCGTTGAAGTAGGTCATATAATCCTCTCTGACCTTTTTGGACAGAGCAGTCCCGGTTTCAGCAACTGGTGGTAACGCCACTGAGAAGAATGGTGCAACCTTTTCTGGATGGTCTGGGTCTTCAGCCAAAGCTGTGCCCACTGTCCTTTGCTGGGTGGCTTTCTTGTGTAGGAAGTTGTGCAGGACACCAAATGCAGTAACGTCCCAGTAATCTTCTCCACCTTCAAATTAATTGCCCTGTGAAAGATCCGGAATCGGTTGCTCAGGATCCCAAAGGCTTTCTCTACAATGCGCCTCGCCCGAGACAGCCGGTAATTGATGACCCACTTCTCTTTATTGAGGGACCTTTGCGGGAATGGCTTCATGACATGCTTGTGAAGGGCAAAGGTCTCATCAGCAACAAAGACGTAATTTAGGCAGTGTTTCATTGCCTCTCTATACGACAAATGCAGGGTCTTGGTGGTGGGCTGGTCATAGAATGATGTGTTTGTAAAGGAGCCACTGTCAGAGGCACAGGCATTCTTCCCCACATCTATGAACAGAAGCTCATAATTGGCATTCACTACTGCCATTAGAACCACACTGAAGTACCCCTTGTAATTATAGTAGAATGACCTGCCATTGGCAGGTGGGGTAATGCGAATGTGCTTGCCATCGATGGTTCTCAAGCTCATCCGCAATGGCTATCCACTCTTCTGTTCTTGTAGGGAACTGTAAAAGAAAAGATTACAAAAAATCTATATTAATGCATGTATTTGCTTTTCTTTTCTCTTTTAACAGACACCTATCATCCCCAGCCCTCCTGAACTGAGTCCCTCAATGATTCAAACCATCCCCCTGCCCAAGAGGCAGCACCAGAAAAAGACAAACACACAAGAGGAGGACCCACAGCTTATACAAGCAAGGTCTGCTTTACTAAAGACCTCCGATGAAAGTGATTCTTTTGGCTAACATGTCAGCAAAGCTCATAGAGCCATGGACAGTCAACATAAGTTGCTATTTGAGAGACTCACATCGGAGCTTATTTTTAAAGGGTGCAACTGTCTTGAGACAAACATCACATCTGGACCCGCTGTTCCACACCCAGCTCCACTACTAGCCCACCTCCCCCCTACTATTACACTCAAGCATACCCCCAGACGTAATTACCACCAATGCCCGACTACACACCCACCTCTTAACAACCAGCTCCCCCACCAGAACCCTCCTACCAACCTGCTCCCCCACCGACATGCTCCAACACCCACCCCCTCCTACCAACCTGGTTTACAAACAACCTTCTCCTATCAAAGTGCTCCCCCCAACCGCGTCCACAGCGCCCCCCCACCACAATGATACGCATGCTGTAGGTGCAGCTCAATGGAACCAGGCCATTGAGAAGGCACCTGCAGCATGCGTATCGTGGTCCAACCTGAAATTTGTGCCAACAACACCGAGCAGCCGAACGCAGCATATTTATCAAGGATTGGGATACTTGTACATACTTTTTACAAACCAAACATTTTTGGATACCAAATATGTGCCATGTTGGCAGTTTAACCTAGTTTTAAATTTTAAAAGTATTGGCTAGCATTTTATATAGCAATATATATATTTATGCACATTTTAAGCAGCCGTGCTGCCCACAAACTTAAGAAAAAAAAAAGTTACAAAAATATTTTTCACTGAGGTTTAAAGTCATAATAACTTTAATAAATGGTATGGTGTGGTTTTTTTTTTATTTTATTAACCTTACAATAACAGAATTGCAGCACCTTGACGATAGTCTTGCAGGCAGAGGCGGATTTAGACCTCACAGGGCCCTAAGCAAGACATCGATTTTGGCACCCCTTCCTCCAACAATTCATATTACTACTGTTTATTGGCCTAATTCATTATTGCATGCTGCGCCTGATGTTCACGTAAGTGAACGATTACTGTCAGACTGCGCATGTGTCTAGGTGCCTTTGTGATCTCGCTCGCAGTAAGGGGTGTGTGTGTTGATCTCTACAGCTATTGCTATGAAATAATAAAGTGAAATTGTAAAGCATCTCCAAAGAGTGCAGAGAGTTGGGTATTAGGACAGGACTGTGAGTAATGAGAGGGGGGTTTTAGGACAGAGCTGCGAGTGCAGAGAGGTGGGAGGGTTAGGACAGGGCTGTTAGTGCTGATGGGGGAGGTGGGTTATTAGGACAGGGCTGTGAGGGCAGCGAGGGGGGGTATGACAGGGTGGTGAGTGCGGGGTGGGGGTGTTAGGACAGGGCTGTGAATACAGATGGGGAATTAGGACAGGGCTGTGAGTGCAGATGGGAAGGTATTAGGACAGGGCTGTGAGTGCAGCGGGAAGGGGTTATGACAGGCTGTGAGTGTCCAGGGGGGGTAAGGAAAGGGCTGTGAGTGGGGATGGGGAATTGGGACAGGGCTGAGTGCAGATGGGAGGTATCAGGGTGTTCCTGTGATGTCAGAAAGCAGATTTCAATTTAAAATAGTGACAGGTACAACGTATATTTTACAAATAGAAGCTGGCAGTGCATGCATCCATACTGGGACTTGTAGTTCCACCTCCATAGCAGCTAAAATTGTGCATACCAGCATACCAAATAAGCTGCTCAGTACATGTGCCTTAGTATCAGCAATGTGCTGTACCTCTGTGCCCATGGGTGCTTGCACTCTTCCCATTCGAATATATTACAGGTGCACAGTCAGATCCCCTGGGTCTTACCCAATGCATGGTCGCACATCCTATCCTGCTGTCAAGCCCCAGTGGACAGCTGGATGATGATTCCTGGTCCAGTTAGGGAGACTGTTGTAATAGCCGGCTTGTATGCTCTCGGTCAGGTTGATTAATGCATTTCCCCACCTTTGACCAGTCTCAGCGGCTTCCTCAGAATCCAGTGTGACGGCTATTACAACAGTCCCCCTAACTGAGCAATTATCAGGAGCTCCGTATTACATAATATAGCGGTACACTGATGGGATCGGTAAACGGGTCACTGCTGCCGTGACATGTCTTACAGAGAAGCATCCTGCGGGGAAGTGCTCTGCCGCTATCTCACTGCTCCTGGGACACCATGCTCCCAAGGCAGCAGCGGCACAGAACGCGCTGTACCAGCTGCCAAATTGCGGGCAGCAGCATGGATGAGGTACCCAGGTGCCCGGCACTGTGGCTACAAAGGCGGCAGCCAGGGAAGGGGAGCTCGGATTAGCTCCTGATTGTGCCCATGCCGCGGTAACCCCGAGCCCAGCGACAGTGAGCGGGATGGGATGGCAGAGATGCCTTGGTGAAGCGCCGGTCACAGGTCACGGCTCTCCGCAGAGCCGCACCGGGTCCTTGTGCCTGCCTGGTAGTACCATTAAGTGTAAAGGGCCCCATACACTACAACGATATGTCTGAAGCTGAAGTTGGATGTATTTTCCCTTGAACTCCCCCGGGACCTTCCCGGGAGTGATTCCATACGATTTGGTACTTTTGTGATATTTTTGCATAAGATATATCACATTCGATTGATGAAGCTGCTATGCATCGCATGCAATATATCGTACGGCATACAGTTGTACTATGAGATATATCTGATGGGCTGGATAGAGGGCTATGGGGGCTGGGAGTGTCCTGAGAATGACAGTCAAACTTCCCTGTGATATATCACATGCACACTTTTTTAATCCGATTCCATCCAATTCCGATATATCATTAGTGCAGCACCAACAACCTAGGGGATCCTATCCGACAGCCACGGGGACGTGCATCAGATTGGATATGATCTAAAACACATACGATTGTACACAATTTCATACAATATATCAAACGGATATATCGGAATTGTATGAAATCGTGTAAAATCGTCCTAGTGTATGGGGCCCTTTAGACACATCTGACAGGGGCTAGAACACCAGCAGTCGTAGGCGGGTGGGCAGCGGGTGAATTAGCTGACACTACTGGCACTGGTGTAAGCAGTAATGGATTTACCGCCAGGAAATGCAGGCCCCAGGGACTGGCTAGGCCCTGGGCGACGGTTTGCGTTGCCTAGCGGTAAATCCACTACTGCTTTCAGGTGTCAGGGATAATGCGCCCCAAAGCATGAGCAGAGATGCTGGTCCCAAACTTAAGGTCTTCAAACAACCATACAATAGGCAGGTAGCGCAGCAGAGCCACGAGCCTCTGTTCAACAGGGATGGCCCTCTGGAAATTGGTGTCCTGCCTCCGGATATATAGGGGGTCAGCAACTCCTGGAAGGTGGCGTCGTCTGTTAGGAAATGAGGTCTGAGACAATTAATATAGCTATGCCTCATTTCCTGTGTCAAATATGTACGTTTTATACCCATATCCATATACATCCAATTCATCTGTTTGTTTATTCTCCATAACATATCCATTGCTGCTCACCCAATACTGTGTTTAAATCAACCTTGATATTGTTAATATATGCAATTGTGTTATGTTATGTTATGTTATCTGTTACCCTTTAGATAATGTATTTATGTTAGACCTATAGTTTCCTATTGTTTTCATACACCACAGTGGACACTCAAAGGGTGAGTCATATAAGGTACCATTGTCCTTTTTTGTTTACTCCCTATAGTCCAAAAGTGAGCTGACCAGACAGAGTGATGTAATCACCTTGATTAGAATATGTAGTGTATTCCAATGCTGTAAGATCCTAAGACAAAGAGGTCACACACACCCCTGTAATATGAAGCTTCTGGGGGTTTAAGCAGAGCTACCCAGGGAGCTGAAGGAGAGATTCATTGACGCTAGGCTAAGAAGTGATGTTCTGCCAGGGATCCGCTGTGGAATCCATTATATTGGATTTATCTGGGACTCTGTGTTGCTGGGAGAGATTTTATGCTCCTTGACTAAGAAGTAATGTTCAGTCAGGAGATTGTGGTGGGAACTGTCATGTGGAATTGGATTACAGAAATGTGCTGAGCTGTTATAACCCATTTGTTCAATAAACAACTGTTGGTTTTTCATCTACCACCGTGCCTGAGTGATTTGGAACCTGGTATCTTCATATCGTCCATTCGCAGGAAGTTGCGGTAGTCCTCTGGGTTATTCTCCCTAATTTCCAGCAGCAGGGGCATGTAGGAACGACTCTACCTTTCCAGCAACCAATCCTTGATTCAGCAGGACCTCTCCCTCATCATCCATTGTGGGGCCCTCTCTCTCTCTCCTCACTCAGCTTGAGCACAGCATAGAACATCAGAGCTCTATAGCGACAGGAATCCATCACCATCAGGAAATAGAGCAGTATAATGCTAGGCAGAATAAAGCAATGCACAGTAGCTAGCAATGTGGAGTGTTCAGCAGGGTAGAAACCAAGCTTCACTAGTCACACAGCAAAATAGAAGTGCACTGAGATAAAATGGTGCCTGCTGTTATATCCTCTAGTGAAGCCCAGTCTATTATGTTAATTTAGCTCATATCTGATAGTGATTGCGTGTTTTTTTGTGAGGCATACGACATGTCGTAAAACGAACTGTCATATGGGGTCATACGACGGGTTGTAAGATTGTATGCACATCGTATGTGCATCGTGTGTCCAAAGAAACATCAAATAGTCTGTCCAGGAGCTGCCAGGAGGCTGAAGGGAAATCATGTTATGAATTGCATCGCATGAGGGTCGTCCTGATGTGTTGCCAGAGTTACACTTTAGTTTCTCCTGTCTGACTACAGTGGTGGCCCCAGAGCCCTGCATTTTGCGGGTGATGGCACCGCTCACACACCCCTAGTTACGGCCCTGTTAAAGTTTGAGCAGGGAATGCTTACACGGAGTTGATTTATAACTATATTGATATTGTGCTATGTAAGCATCCTATCAATGACAGTCCACTAATGTGGCTATGAATATTTCTAATTCAACCAATCCCTGTACACAGCTATAATTGCATCAAGTTGGAGATTTTTAAATTTTTGGAGCGCGATAAAGCAGAGAAGTTGCCCAAAGAAAACATAGCAATCAATCAGATTCAAGTTATCATCTTTATCTAGTACATTCTGTAGAATGATAGCTAGAATTTGATCTTCACTTGTTTCTTACATCTCCCCCAGTTACAGAATATTCTGTGTAAAAGATGTGGCTCTGAATAGATTATGGCCCTCGTGTGTGTGTGTGTGTGTGTGTGTGTGTGTGTGTGTGTGTGTGTGTGTGTGTGTGTGTGTGTGTGTGTGTGTGTATATATATATATATATATATATATATATATGTATGTATGTATAGGGTATGTCTTTTTATATATATGTGTGGTACTTCGGGTGTTGGTGTGGGCACAGATAAGTTGGGTGTAGATGGTACCTTAAAGCTGAGACAGGAGTTCCAACAGATCTTCCTCCTTCTAAGTAAATTACTCCACAAGCCTTATGCCCCTCAGGATGTTGCAGAGAAGCTAGCTCCATACCCACAGTAAAATTACATAACGTGATAGCCTCGATTAATAAAATAATAAAGTAGAATTATGAAAGTGGGTAAGAGGTCCAGGGAGGGTCACTGTATGACAAAAATAATGATCACTATATACACTGTAGGACTGGAAATTGCAGCACAAAAGGAATATAGCAATCTCAACAGTCGTTTGCAATACAGTAGTGAATAAACAATGGGAAATTACTTTCAAATATTTAAATAGGCTTCTTAACTGCTGCAGCATCTCTCACTATAACTAGTGAAAATTCAGTTTCTCAATTGCCTCATTACACTATACTTTAAAACACACATCTATATTTTAAACACATTAACATTTGCAAAACACAGATATAACATAATAGCAACACAGATTATTACTCAGTAGATTTAGGAAAAACCTCAAATGTATCAGTATTTTACGCACACAAAGTTCTGTCATTGGTGTACTGTGTTTTGTTGCTGGATAGTTTCTGTCCTATAACATGTATACGTAATCCACAATAGGTAAAAGTAATACAGTGTAGGTTTAGCATCTAAGGCTGGTCTTTCCTGATTCCAGAGAACAATAGCTTTGGTATTCTAATAATGAGGCACAATGGCCCTCATTCCGAGTTGATCGCTCGCTGCTAATTTTCGCAGCGCAGCGATTAGGTTGAAAAATGGCATTTCTGCACATGAGCATGGTACGCAGCGCACATGTGCTAAGTACTTTCACACAAAACTGTGTAGTTTTACAGAAGCTCAAGCGACGCTCGAGTGTTCGTTGTTTGATTGACAGGAAGTGGGTATTTCTGGGTGGCAACTCAGCGTTTTCAGGGAGTGTGCTAAAAAATGCAGGCGTGCCAGGTTAAAACGCAGGAGTGGCTGGAGAAACGGGGGAGTGGCTGGCCGAATGCAGGGCGTGTTTATGACGTCAAACCAGGAACTAAACAGATTGCAGTCATCGCAAGCTAGGAGTAAGTCTTGAGCCACTCTGAAACTGCATGAAATTTTTTAGTTGCAGAACTGGTAACCTTTCGTTCGCACTTCTGCTAAGCTAAGATAAACTCCCTGAGGGCAGCGGCCTAGTGTTTGCATTGCTGCTAAAAGCAGCTAGCGAGCAATCAACTCGGAATGAGGGCCAATAAACAATATCCGTTTGGATGGTCACCCATGTGAAGGTCAACAGTCATTAGGTCGGCCACTATTGGTCGACATTGACATGGTCGACATGCACATGAAAATGGTCGACACAGAGCAGGTTGACACATGAAAAGGTTGACATGGCTTTTTTTTTTAAATAGATTTTTACATTTTCATACTTTACTATCCACATGGACTACGATTGGGAATGGTAACCTGTGCCGAGCACAGCAGTAGCGGAGCGAGGCACCTTGCCTGAAGCATGGCAAGCGAAGTGAGCCATGCAAGGGGACACGGTACTAACTGGGGTTCCTGGTCATGTTACGGAAAAAATGACACCAAAAACAGTTAAAAAAATACATGTCGACATTTTCATGTGTCAACCTGCCACACGTCGACCATTCTCATATGTTGACTATTAGTCCATGTCGACCATGTATATGTCAACCAATAGTGGTTGACCTAATGAATGTCGACCTTAGCATGGTCGACCATTCATACCAGAACCCAATAAACACAGTTCCACTTTCAATATGGCAATTATCTTCAGCACTTTACAGTATAAATAATTCTGTCCCAAAGTACTCATTAATCAGCTTATGCTTCACAAAATCCTCTCTTTACACAGTTAAACTCAGTTACTGTTGCACTAGTTGCTCAATACAGATGTAAAGCATGCTGTCTGCACAAACTCAGAACCTGATTCGCAGATGGATTCAATGTCGAATTTAAACATACTGAAGCGCAGCGTTTTTTTTTTTGCCACTGTGGATGGGTCTAAGTTGCAATGCAAATGTGCTGCTATGGTTGCAGTGAAGTGATAACAGGGGAGTGGTGACTCAAATACAGGCGTGTAGAGATTGTTTTGGTGGCATGTCATAGACTGAAACTGCGATACTGAACACAATTACAAGGTCTCAGGCGTCTTACGTATAACGGCCACATAGGCAAACCCAGGGAGGTTCCGGTTGCAAGGAAACCCCCCTCCTTTTGGCCAGTGGCACAAATTATGACAATAGCAATAGTATTTAATCTGATTACTATAGCTGCCACCACAAAATGCAGTTTAAGGGATGGAGCTGCTGCACATGGCCCAGTAGTAGCAGCTTCTTCTACCAAGTTTGTTGTGAGTGTGGATCTGAGCACTTAATCAGTGCACTGGACCAGAGAGTAGCTACCCGGAAGAAGAGACAGGCGCCTTACCATGACGTGGGAGAATGTGTGCTTAGAAAGTGCAGTTCTGTCTCCTACTGGTTCTTTTATGGTTGTGTATTTATATTTTATGGGACGTTTAATCTTTTCCTGACCACCTATGTTATTTAAATTAGTTAAATATGTTTCCTATACTATGAACCATCTATAGTGTTCATTATTAATACTGTATTCCATATACTATCCAGTGTATAAAAAGACGAATGTGTACATTTATGTCCGGGGTCGTTACCATGTTCTTCTACTGCTTCCCTAGACTCCCGAACTGCTGCAATGTCCAATAGAGTGAGAGATTGTGGATTGCACTTGGAAACCCCCCTCTAGAAATCCTGCGTTTGTCCCTGGGCCATGCTGCTTGACCATAGAGTTTCTCAGACAGTTAGTGATTGACTGATGTGCGTCTGCTGGTAGCACCTTTGTACATAAGTGGTGGTTTAGAGACGTCTTCAGTGGGAGTCTCAATACAGCTGCGACATTAAAATTTACTCGCACAGCTGCTTACAATTTTACAGCTGCAGTGGCATTAGTGTACAGTACATCTCTTAATTATTCCCTTAGTCTCTTGCACGAGTCAGTACTTTAAATATGCTTCTTAATATCCTTTCAGCAACTCTCAGCAGATCTCAGTATCTCTCAATAAATCCTAGTATCTTTTAATAGTTCCCAGTTTCTCTCATATACTCTGAATAATGTTAAACAGTTGTCAGTATCTCTGAAGGGATTTCTCCTTTTTACAGCTTTTGCTCAAAACAGCCTCCACGGATCTCAGCTGTGGAATCCGTAATTACATTTATCTATACACCAATTGCATATTAATTGCACAGGTAGTGTGAAACTGTGGGTGATTTGTGAATTCATCGAACGACTCGAGATAGCTGTCCACTAATATTTTCTGTATTACCTGTGCTTTTGTCGTTGATTTTAAATCATTTTTTAACATATACTAATAAATGCTAAGTATTACTAACCATAAACTGCAAATAAGGTAGGTGAGTGCACCGCCAAAAGAGTACATACCCTTTTCCTTCATATCCCAGTGAAGTATATTTCTATACTCTACAAGGAGCATCTCCACAACTAAGACATCATACACCACACCAGGTATTACTATTTACACATGTTATATTAGTGGATATACCTACAGAACCTTTCTCTTTCAATTCAATAATGATTGGTTTGCTTAAGACACCAGTGCGCTGGTCCTCTCTTTACCCTTACCCCTCTACAATGCACCTTTACAATGGATGCACGCAAACAAGTAGGTGAATGCTCATGTGACCCACTGGTTTTTGCAACCATTTAAGTTTGAGGTTCAACACCACCCTGGGAAATTCCACCTAAATGCAGACACTCTCTCAAGGAAATTTATGAACCCCTATCCTACAGACAGCCATGTGGTGAAGATAGGGGAGGGGGGAGGAGAGGTTGAAGATGAGAAACTCTGGAAAGGGGTAGAGAAGGGGTGCTGTTCTTTCAATTTTGAAGGGATGTAAATATTATGTGTATTTCATCTGATACACTAAGTTTCCTTGATCTACAGTCCTCAATATTGCCTGTTTATTTGCGCTTCAATGCTGAGAAATACAGGCAGGTACTTATCATGCAGTACCATCAGGGAGGCATCTGATTGGCTCTAAATTTATTCTGCAGCAGGACAACAACCCCAAACATACACCCTATGTCATTAAGAACTATCTTCAGCGTAAAGGAGAACAAGGGTTCTTGGAAGTGATTATATGGCCCCCACAATGCCATGATCTCAACATCGAGTCTGTCCGGGATTACATGAAGAGACAGAAGAATTTGAGCAAGCCTACATCCACAGAAGATCTGTGGTTAGTTCTCTAAGAGGTTCGGAACAACCTCCCTGCAGAGTTCCTTCAAAAACTGTGTGCAAGTGTACCTAGAAGAATTGATACTGTTTTGAAGGCAAAGGGTGGTCACACCAAATATTGATTCAATTTAGCTTTCTGTTCTGCTCATTTTCTTTGCATTTTGTTAATTGATATTAAAAAATAAGATTTTACTCACCGGTAAATCTATTTCTCGTAGTCCGTAGTGGATGCTGGGAACTCCGAAAGGACCATGGGGAATAGCGGGCTCCGAAGGAGGCTGGGCACTCTAGAAAGATTTATGACTACCTGGTGTGCACTGGCTCCTCCCACTATGACCCACCTCCAAGCCTCAGTTAGGACACTGTGCCCGGACGAGCTGACATAATAAGGAAGGATTTTGAATCCCGGGTAAGACTCATACCAGCTACACCAATCACACCGTACAACTCGTGATACTATATCCAGTTTGACAGTATGAAAACAACTGAGCCTCTCAACAGATGGCTCAACAATAACCCTTTAGTTAGCAATAACTATTTACAAGTATTGCAGACAATCCGCACTTGGGATGGGCGCCCAGCATCCACTACGGACTACGAGAAATAGATTTACCGGTGAGTAAAATCTTATTTTCTCTGACGTCCTAGTGGATGCTAGGAACTCCGAAAGGACCATGGGGATTATACCAAAGCTCCCAAACGGGCGGGAGAGTGCGGATGACTCTGCAGCACCGAATGAGAGAACTCAAGGTCCTCCTCAGCCAGGGTATCAAATTTGTAGAATTTTGCAAACGTGTTTGCCCCTGACCAAGTAACAGCTCGGCAAAGTTGTAAAGCCGAGACCCCTCGGGCAGCCGCCCAAGATGAGCCCACCTTCCCTGTGGAATGGGCTTTCACTGATTTAAGATACGGCAGTCCAGCCGCAGAATGCGCCTGCTGAATCGTGTCACAGATCCAGCGAGCGATAGTCTGCTTAGAAGCAGGAGCACCCAGCCTGTTGGGTGCATACAGGATAAATAGCGAGTCAATTTTCTTGACTCTAGCCGTCCTGGAAACATAATTTTTCAAGGCCCTGACTACGTCCAGTAACTTGGAATCCTCCAAGTCCCTAGTAGCCGCAGGCACCACAATAGGTTGGTTCAAGTGAAAAACTGATACCACCTTAGGGAGAAACTGGGGACGAGTCCTCAATTCTGCCCTATCCATATGGAAAATCAGATAAGGACTTTTATATAACAAAGCCGCCAATTCTGATACACGCCTGGCCGAAGCCAAGGCCAATAACATGACCACTTTCCGCGTGAGATATTTTAGATCCACGGTTTTTAGTGGTTCAAACCAATGTGATTTTAAGAAACTCAACACCACGTTGAGATCCCAAGGTGCCACTGGAGGCACAACCGGGGGCTGAATATGCAGCACTCCTTTCACAATGTCTGAACTTCAGGTACTGAAGCTAATTTTTTCTGGAAGAAAATCGACAGAGCCGAGATCTGTATCTTAATGGAGCCTAATTTTAGGCCCATAGACACTCCTGCTTGTAGGAAATGCAGAAATCGACCTAGTTGAAATTCCTCTGTTGGGGCCTTTTGTGGCCTCACACCAAGCAACATATTTCCGCCATATGCGGTGATAATGTTTTGCAGTTACATCTTTCCTGGCTTGAATCAGCGTAGGAATGACTTCCTCCGGAATGCCCTTTTCCTTTAGGATCCGGCGTTCAACCGCCATGCCATCAAAACGTAGCCGCGGTAAGTCTGGGAACAGACAGGGCCCCTGCTGCAGCAGGTCCTGTCTGAGCGGCAGAGGCCATGGGTCCTCTGATATAATTTCTTGAAGTTCTGGGTACCAGGCTCTTCTTGGCCAATCCGGAACCACGAGTATCGTTCTTACTCCTCGCCTTCTTATTATTCTCAGTACATTTGGTATGAGAGGCAGAGGGGGGAACACATAAACCGACTGGTACACCCACGGTGTTACCAGAGCGTCCACAGCTATCGCCTGAAGGTCCCTTGACCTGGCGCAATATCTTTTATAGCTTGTTGTTGAGGCGGGACGCCTTCATGTCCACCTGTGGCCTTTCCCAATGGTGTACAATCCTTTGGAAGACTTCTGGATGAAGTCCCCACTCTCTCGGGTGGAAGTCGTGTCTGCTGAGAAGATCTGCTTCCCAGTTGTCCACTCCGGGAATGAACACTACTGACAGTGCTAACACATGATTTTCCGCCCATCGGAGAATCCTTGTGGCTTCTGCCATCGCCATCCTGCTTCTTGTGCCGCCCTGTTGGTTTACATGGGCGACTGCCGTGATGTTGTCTGATTGGATCAGGACCGGCCGGTTTTGAAGCAGAGGCCTTGCCTGACTCAGGGCATTGTAAATGGCCCTCAGTTCCAGAATATTTATGTAGGGAAGTCACCTGACTTGACCAAAGTCCCTGGAAGCTTCTTCCCTGTGTGACTGCCCCCCAGCCTCAAAGGCTGGCATCCATGGTCACTAGGACCTAGTCCTGTATGTCGAACCTGCGGCCCTCTTGAAGATGGGCACTCTGCAGCCACTACAGTAGAGATACCCTGGTCCTTGGAGACAGGGTTATCAGCCGATGCATCTGAAGATGTGATCCGGACCACTTGTCTAACAGGTCCCCCTGAAAAGTTCTTGCATGGAACCTGCCGAATGGGATTGCTTCGTAGGAAGCTATCATTTTTCCCAGGACTCGCGTGCAATGATGCACCGATAACTGTTTTGGCTTCAGGAGGTCTCTGACTAGAGATGACAGCTCCTTGGCTTTCTCCTCCGGGAGAAACACTTATTTCTGGTCTGTGTCCAGAACCATCCCCAGGAACAGTAGACGTGTCGTAGGAAACAGCTGTGTCTTTGGACTGTTTAGAATCCAACCGTGCTGTTGTAGCACTTTCCAAAATAGTGCTACCCCGACTAGCAACTGCTCCTTGGACCTCGCCCTTATAAGGAGATTGTCCAAGTACGGGATCCTTAAAAACTCCCCTTTTTCGAAGGAGTATCATCATTCCGGCCATTACCTTGGTAACACCCTCGGTGCCATGTACAGTCCAAACGGCAGAGTCTGGACTTGGTAATGGTAATCCTGTACCACAAATCTGAGGTACTCCTGGCGAGGATAGTAAATGGGGACATGCAGGTAAGCATCCTTGATGTCCCGGGATACCATGTAATCCCCCTCGTCCAGGCTTGCAATAACCGCCCTGAGCGATTCCATCTTGAACTTGAATTTTTTTATGTATGTGTTCAAGGATTTTAAATATAAAAAAGGGTCACACCGAACCATGCGGTTTCGGTACCCCAAACCGTGTGGAATAGTAACCCCGTCCTTGTTGAAGTAGGGGCACCTTAAGTATTACCTGCTGGGAATACAGCTTATTAATTGCCTCTAGCACAGCCTCCCTGCCTGAGGGAGTTGTCGGCAAGGCATATTTGAGGAAACGGCAGGGGGAAGACATCTCGAATTCCAGCTTGTACCCCTGAAATACTACTTGAATGAAACAGGGATCCACCTGTGAGCGAGCCCACTGATCGCTGAAATTTTTGAGACGGCCCCCCACCGTACCTGGCTACACCTGTGGAGCCCCCGCGTCATGCTGTGGACTCAGAGGAAGCGAGAGAAGAATTATGATTCTGGGAACAGGCTGACTGGTGCAGCTTTTTCCCTCTTCCCTTGTCTCTGTACAGAAAGGAAGCGCCTTTGACCCGCTTGCTTTTCTGAAGCCGAAAGGACTGTACCTGATAATACAGTGCTTTCTTAGTCTGTGAGGAAAACTGAGGTAAAAATATTTCTTCCCAGCTGTTGCTGCGGATACGAGGTCCCAGAGACCATCCCCAAATAATTCCTCACCCTTATAAGGCAGAATCTCTATGCGCCTTTTAAAGTCAGCATCACCTGTCCAGTAACAGGTCTCTAATACCCTCCTGACAGAATGGACATTACATTCATTTTGGATGCCAGCCGGCAAAATATCCCTCTGTGCATCCCTCATATATAAGACGACGTCTTTAATATGTTCTCATGTTAGCAAACTAGTATGTTTGACAGGGTCACCGACCACGCTGCAGCAGCACGCTCTGCAGGTTTCAGTCTAGTACCTGAGTGTGTAAATACAGACTTCAGGATAGCCTCCTGCTTTTTATCAACAGGTACCTTCAAAGTGGCCGTTCCTAAAACGGCAGTGCCACCTATTTTGACAACCGTGTGAGCGCCTTATCCACCCTAGGGGATATCTCCCAGCGTAACTTATCCTCTGGCGGGAAAAGGTACGCCATCAGTAACTTTTTAGAAATTACCAGTTTCTTATCAGGGGGAACCCACGCTTTTCACACACTTCATTCATTCATCTGATGGGGGAACAAAACACTGCCTGCTTTTTCTCCCCAAACATAAAAACTCATTTTTAGAGGTTAATGTCAGAAATGTGTAACACATTTTTTATTGCCGGGATCAAGTCACGGATGTTCCTAGTGGATTGTGTATATGTCTCAACCTTGTCGACACTGGAGTCAGACTCCGTGTCGACATCTGTGTCTGCCATCTGAATGAGCGGGCGTTTTTGAGCTCCTGATGGCCTTTGAGACGCCTGGGCAGTCGCGGGCTAAGAAGCCGGCTGTCCCACAGCTGTTACGTCATCCACCCTTTTATGTAAGGAGTTGACACTGTCGGTTAATACCTTTCACCTAACCATCCACTCTAGTGTCGGCCCCACAGGGGGCGACATCACATTTATCGGCATCTGCTCCGTCACTATATAAGCCTCCTCCTCAAACATGTCGACACAGCTGTACCGACACACCGCACACACACAGGGAATGCTCTGACTGAGGACAGGACCCCACAAAGCCCTTTGGGGAGACAGAGAGAGAGTATGCCAGCACACACCAGAGCGCTATATAATGTGGGGATTAACACTATAACTGAGTGAATTTTCCCCCATAGCTGCTTGTACTGTATATACAATATTGCGCCTAAATTTAGTGCCCCCCCTCTCTTTTTAACCCTTTGAGCCTGAAAACTACAGGGGAGAGCCTGGGGAGCTTTCTTCCAGCTGCACTGTGAAGAGAAAATGGCGCCAGTGTGTCTGAGGGAGATAGCTCCGCCCCTTTTCCGCTGCCTATTCTCCCGCTTTTTTCTGGATTCTGGCAGGGGTATTTACCACATATATAGCCTCTGGGGCTATATATTGTGGTATTTTTGCCAGCCAAGGTGTTTTTATTGCTGCTCAGGGCGCCCCCCCCCAAGCGCCCTGCACCCTCAGTGACCGGAGTGTGAAGTGTGTATGAGGAGCAATGGCGCACAGCTGCAGTGCTGTGCGCTACCTTGGTGAAGACTGATGTCTTCTGCCGCCGATTTTCCGGACCTCTTCTTGCTTCTGGCTCTGTAAGGGGGACGGCGGCGCGGCTCCGGGACCGAACACCAAGGACTGGGCCTGCGGTCGATCCCTCTGGAGCTAATGGTGTCCAGTAGCCTAAGAAGCCCAATCCGGCTGCAAGCAGGCGAGTTCGCTTCTTCTCCCCTTAGTCCCTCGCTGCAGTGAGCCTGTTGCCAGCAGGTCTCACTGAAAATAAAAAACCTAAATCTATACTTTCTTTCTCAGGGCTCAGGAGAGCCCCTAGTGTGCATCCAACCTCGGCCGGGCACAAGATCTCACTGAGGCTTGGAGGAGGGTCATAGTGGGAGGAGCCAGTGCACACCGGGTAGTCATAAATCTTTCTAGAGTGCCCAGCCTCCTTCGGAGCCCGCTATTCCCCATGGTCCTTTCGGAGTTCCCAGCATCCACTAGGACGTCAGAGAAAAACCTATTAACACTTCTATTTATGAAAGCATTCTTACTTTGCAGCATTTTTTTTGCGTCGGGCAGAACTTTGACCCAGGGAGCCTGTTCTGGGCCTTTCACTGGATGGATTTGAAAGAAAACTTTACAGTGGTAACATTGGATCCCAGAAGACCAGTGACGTGCGGTGGGGTGAGGCAGAACCTTTCCTGTCATACTAACGTATAGACCAGAGTTTTGACTAAATAATGTATATGAAAAATACAAATATTATATTAGAACTATCTTCTTTGTATTATTCTAATCATTTTTATAGTCAAAACTTTGGAGTAAAAAAGACTATAGTAGGTGAGGCACTGCCTACCTTTTCTGCACATCAAAACTCACCAAATTTTTAGCAGTTTATACCGCTACACCTCTGTTTAATGCCCACATGTACCCTTGGGATCATATATTGTGTGTAAATCTGGCTCTGGTACTAGCCAGTGTCTTCTCAGCCATTTACCTCACTGCACGTCCCTGCAGAAGACATACTAGGGGGTTGGGTTCCCAGTTGGACCTTACCTCTCACATCCTGGGTCCCTGTGTACTCAGCTGATGGTTTCAGAGATGAGATTAAAGGATCGGACTGCCACACTAAACGAGAAGGATGAATATAAGATTTCCTCATATATCGCTAAAACCGAGTGTTGACGAGACCTGCCCAGAGGCGTGGAGTCTAACCCACCGTAAGGTTTTCACTAGTGACCCCCTCCTATGGGGATTTGGGTTTCCGATAGGCAGGTCGTGGCTCCCTGGACAGGCACCGGAAATAGCTGAGGAATCCTATGAAGAAATAACTAGTGGCAGACTGATCAGGAGAGAGTCTGATGAAATTGAAGGACTATAGTACTCAATACTTGGGAACTGGAGAACTTGAAAAAACACTAGAAGAAACAAATATGGTTAATCGAAGGCATGAGAACTGCTGAACTTGAAATAACTTTAATAAATAATGCTTGGCCTATGGCACACGGTACTTAAGAACAGGTGAACTTGGAAACACTTGAAGAAATGATTGATGCTTGACCGATGGCACACGGAACTTGAGAACAGGTGAACTTGGAAACACTTGGAGATGTCCGATAGTAATTGGCACTGGAGAACACGTAGAGAAATCCGATGGTAATCGGCACTGGAGAACACGTAGAGAAGTCTGATGGTAGTCGGCACTGTAGAGCACGTAGAGATGTCCAATGGTAATTGGCACTGGAGAACACGTAGAGATGTCCAATGGTAATTGGCACTGGAGAACACGTAGAGAAGCACTAAGTGATAAACACGTAGAAATGCTCTGGGAAACACGTGGAGATACAGAGTGGAGCCTGCAACCTAGAGCAGCAACACACAGAATCATGCACTGAAGGAAGACAAAGTTGAACAGGCCCCTTCCTGTTCTTGGAGACCAGATTTATACCATTAGGTAAGCTGCCATTGGAGGAAGGAGTCAGCTGAGGATAGTAGCACTCCTATTGGTAAAACAGTCCGGTCAGCTGATCAGGTAACATGGCTGCTGGAAATAATACACAGAGAGACCTAAATGATGTACACAGTATCTTGCCAGCTTTCACACAGACGAATCCTCACACAGGTGGTTTAATTAGAAGTGAGCAACACAACACATGCTGCAGCTGAAAGCTGAGAACTGCATGGCACCTTGCCGGACTGAGAGAAATCCCTGCAGATCAAAGACCAAAAACAAGACTAAACAGTCACCTCACTGGTGTATTAGAAGAGCTATTAAGCTACTAATTGTTTTTAATATGTTGACAATACATCCAACTCATTGACAACTTAATAACGGGAAAATTTAAATAATTGAATGTGTATATCACAGTATGGGGGCATAAGATTAAGTGGCAGGTACAGGGGGTGTAGTCACACAATTAATTACAACATCAGTGCAATGGGGGGGTGGGGGATGATCACATCAAACTGCACCATCATACATCTCCTCACTCATCTCAAAATATCTCCCTACCAGACCTCTCCGCTCTGCACAAGATCTGCGTCTCTCATCCACATGTATTACCTGTTCCCACTCAAAATTACAGGACTTTACCCGGGCTTCACCCACTCTGTGGAATGCACTCCCACGCACAATAAGACTCTCCTCTAGTCTCCAAACCTTTAAACGTTCTCTGAAAACTCATATCTTCAGACAAGCCTACCAAATTTCAGACCCACACACATAACCTTCACAGATTCCCTATCAAGTTACATCCCCTCTGTACAGTCCACATAAACTCACATTTTGTCTTCCAACATTGCTGGGTGATCATATCATATACAACCCATTAAGAACCTAGCAACCTGGGGAACCATTATGTGACAAGTAGCATCTATCCTTGTGTATCAATGCCTATTTCCCTATAGATTGTAAGCTTGCGAGCAGGGCCTTCCTACCTCTGTCTGTCTGTCTGTCTTTACCCAGTTTTGTTCTATAATTGTTGTTCTAATTGTAAAGCGCAACGGAATATGCTGCGCTATATAAGAAACTGCTAATAAATAATAAAATAAGCCCTTAAAATCTGGGAGCCTCTAATACATTCTGTGAGATTAGTATAGATTCAGCAGTGAGGTAGAGCTTAACTAAAATGCATACATTATAATGCCATCCGAATACAACCCCAAGTTTTGAACCTTACCACTAACATAGAACCACTTGGCCCATCTAGACTTATTGTAGAAGCTTCTACTGTCACTTAGCATATTTGTTTTCTTTCCATAGATTCTGTTGATATACAAGAGCGCCACATTCACTTTTTATCACCACCTAGTAGTGCTGGGGGTGGGGGTGTGGCCATGCCTCAGGCAGGTGTGTTCATGCCCTGGTGGACTTGTTTTTTTTTATATATATTTTTTTTTTTAAAGAGGACACCTGCCTCCATAGAATGTGTCAGTTCAACAATCTCCAACCAGGAGTCCTGATCGTGGAACCATGGGGAAGTCCTCCAAACTTGGGACTGTCACAACCAAAGCAACTTGCTTGAGAGCTATGGTAAATGCATTTGATGCACATACAATAAGGTCAGTGTTCTTATCCTCTGCCCTCAAGAAACACTAACAGTCCAGGTTTTAAAGATACCCATGCTTGAGCACAGATGGTTAAATAAAAATAACTAAGGTACTAATCAAATCACCTATGCTCAAGTATGATTATCGTTAAAACCTGGAGTGTTAGTGTGCCTTGATTGAGTACAGAGGTTGGGAAACACTGGTTTAGATCATGGGCGCAGGTGGGATGTAAGTGTCCGCCTCCTCTCCTAATATCAGGTTTCAGACAGTACACTCAGATGATACATCGTTAGTTTATTACATGGTCAGTTAGCTGGCAGAGCAAGGACATGGATTAACAGATTAGAAGATCATGCACTGTGATATTCTAGGGTGCAACCACCAGAAGAGCATGGGGTGGAGCTGTGAAGGTCCCACCTTCCCTGTGTAAGTTATGTGTGTTATATACATTTATCCCCATTGGTCAGTACGTAGGGGCCCTTACAAACCTTTGCTATGGGGCCTATAAATATCTAGTTATGCCCCTCGTGGTATCCATCTTGTCTGCATATAAGCCCTCTATAATGGTGGGCCACATTCCTTAACAATGGCCCCTACCACTGTGTTCCCCTGATGGACCCTTCATGTCCCAGTTCGACACTGCAACATAACATTAATCTAGAGTTTCAATTAAATGTTTTGTTAAGGAGCTAGAGAAACCGGTTCCGGTATGAATGGTCGACCATGTTATAGTCGACAGTCATTGGGTCGACCACTATTGGTCGACATTGACATGGTCGACATGGACACATGGTCGACACATGAAAATGATCGACACATGAAAGGTCAACATATGAAATGGTCGACATGAGTTTTTTAACTTTTTTTGGTGTCGTTTTTTGCGTAAAGTGACTGGGAACCCCAATTAGTGCACCGCGTCCCCTCGCATGGCTCGCTTCGCTCGCCATGCTTCGGGCATGGTGCCTTCGCTCCGCTACCGCTTCGCTCGGCACACTTTACCGTTCCAATCGTAGTCCATGTGGATCGTAAAGTATGGAAAAGTTCCCCAAAAGAAAAAAAAACTAAAAAAAACTCATGTCAACCTTTTCATGTGTCGACCTTTCATGTGTCGACCATTTTCATGTGTCGACCATGTGTCCATGTCGACCATGTCAATGTCGACCAATAGTGGTCGACCTAATGACTGTCGACCATAACATGGTCGACCATGTGAATAATACTGAGAGAAACCACCATGAGTTTAAGAAGGGCAAAGTTTATTCAGGTGACTGAAGCATCGAAGCTTGTAGACTGGGAAAGAGCGCTCTTGAATAAAATCACGCAAAGTAGAGAAATGTAAAAATTATTTGAAATGAACATTGCTATAAGTACATATCACACTGCACAAAAGGTCTAGGAATAAAAGGCAAACAATGGGGTTAAACAGAATTAGGAGTGGAGGGCACCAAGGGAAAAAAGAACATTTAAATTAAAGCCTGAAAATGAATTACAGAAATACAATGAATTTGGCAGCAAACGTATGTTAAAAAGGAAATCAGGTTACCAAAGATTAAAGTTGAAATAATGAATAGCAAAAGATAGTCATTTTAATCACACAGTGTTTTTAAAATATATAAACCGCCAAAATATTAAACAATGGTAAATTAGGAAAAATAATTAAAAAAAGATAAAGGGAACACTGATCTTTTAAATGTGATTTGATTTAGTATTCACAAAGGAGGAAAGAATACTGGAAATAAATTGTGTAACAGGCTCTGTATAGCTTAGCATTTTTACTTGTCTAACTGAGGAGTAGGTGTAAATAGACGTAAGTCTATTTATGAAGCTGTCACCACACAATGTAACCCCAGAAAATATTTAGATCTCTCCGGAGCAAGGGCGTAGCTACCATAGGTGCAGGCAGTGCAGCTGCTATGGGGCCCAGAGATGACAGGGGCCCACCTTCCCTGTTATAGTTACATGTGTTATATACATTTTTCATCATTGGGTGGTACATAGGGGTCCTTTCAAACTTTTTCCTTGGGGCCTGCAATATATCTAGGGATGCCCCTGGACATGCTCATTTTAGTGTGGTATAAAATGAACTGGAGGGCATTTTAATGTTATGTAATATGAACCGGGGCACTGTAATGTGGCACAATATGAACAGGGAATTGGGGGTATTGTGCGGCATAATGTGTACTGTCAGCTCTGAAATGTGTCATAGGGTGAACTTAAGCACTACTACGATTCATAAAAGAAACTAGGGCACTACTATGGGGCATAACATTAAATAAGGCTCTACTATGGTTCAGAAAATGAACTAGGGCACTATTACAGGGCATAAACTTAACAACTGTTGCAGAGAAGTGTCTCTCTAGAAGCATTGGGATGGGGGCCCCTTCAAAATGTTGCTATGGGGCCCACAAAAATCTGGCTACGCCCCTGCTCCGGAGTTAAACATATTTACACTGCTAACCACCGTCCTCATAGACCTTTATAGTAGTGATGAGCGGGTTCGGTTCCTCAGAATCCGAACCCCCCCGAACTTCACCCATTTTACACGGGTCCGAGGCAGACTTGGATCCTCCCGCCTTGCTCGGTTAACCCGAGTGCGCCCGAACGTCATCATCCCGCTGTCGGATTCTCACGAGATTCGTATTCTATATACGGAGCCGCGCATCGCCGCCATTTTCACTCGTGCATTGGAGATGATAGGGAGAGAACATGTGCAGCGTTCTCTCAGTTGTGTTCAGTGTGCTGCAAATATCTGTGCTCAGTGTGCTGCAAATATCTGTGCTCAGTGTGCTTTCAAATATCTGTGCTCAGTGTGCTGAAAATATCTAGGTTCTCTGCCTGAAAAACGCTCCATATCTGTGCTCAGTGTGCTGCAAATATCTGTGCTCAGTGTGCTTTATTGTGGGGACTGGGGACCACCAGTATTATATAGTAGGAGGACAGTGCAGAGTTTTGCTGACCAGTGACCACCAGTATTATACGTTCTCTGCCTGAAAAACGATCCATATCTGTGCTGCATTGTAGTATATAGTAGGAGGACAGTGCAGAATTTTGCTGACCAGTGACCACCAGTATTATATCAGTACGGTACAGTAGTCCACTGCTCTACCTACCTCTGTGTCATCAAGTATACTATCCATCCATACCTGTGGTGCATTTTAGTTGTTGTGCACAGTATATATAGTAGGAGGACAGTGCATAATTTTGCTGACCACCAGTATATAATATATAGCAGTACGGTACAGTAGGCCACTGCTCTACCTACCTCTGTGTCGTCAAGTATACTATCCATCCACACCTGTGGTGCATTTTAGTTGTTGTGCGCAGTATATATAATAGGAGGACAGTGCATAATTTTGCTGACCACCAGTATATAATATATAGCAGTACGGTACAGTAGGCCACTGCTCTACCTACCTCTGTGTCGTCAAGTATACTATCCATCCATACCTGTGGTGCATTTTAGTTGTTGTGCGCAGTATATATAGTAGGAGGACAGTGCATCATTTTGCTGACCACCAGTATATAATATATAGCAGTACGGTACAGTAGGCCACTGCTCTACCTACCTCTGTGTCATCAAGTATACTATCCATCCATACCTGTGGTGCATTTTAGTTGTTGTGTGCAGTATACATAGTAGGAGGAGAGTGCAGAATTTTGCTGACCACCAGTATATAATATATAGCAGTACGGTACAGTAGTCCACTGCTCTACCTCTGTGTCGTCAAGTATACTACAAAAGTTCAGTAAAATGACCCAAAAATCAAAATTAAAAGCGTCTGATGAGAAGCGTAAACTTGCCAATATGCCATTTACGACACGGAGTGGCAAGGAACGGCTGAGGCCCTGGCCTATGTTCATGGCTAGTGGTTCAGATTCACATGAGGATGGAAGCACTCATCCTCTCGCTAGAAAACTGCAGTGCCACTCCTAGATGGGCCAGGTGTTTGTGTCGGCCACTTGTGTCGCTTAGTTTAGTCCCACAGCTACCTCATTGTACCTATTTTTTTCTTTGCATCATGTGCTGTTTGGGGACTATTTTTTAAATCTGCCATCCTGTCTGACACTGCAGTGCCACTCCTAGATGGGCCAGGTGTTTGTGTCGGCCACTTGGGTCGCTTAGCTTAGTCACACAGCTACCTCATTGCACCTCTTTTTTTCTTTGCACCATGTGCTGTTTGGGGACTATTTTTTAAATCTGCCATCCTGTCTGACACTGCAGTGCCACTCCTAGATGGGCCAGGTGTTTGTGTCGGCCACTTGGGTCGCTTAGCTTAGTCAGACAGCTACCTCATTGCACCTCTTTTTTTCTTTGCATCATGTGCTGTTTGGGGACTATTTTTTAAATCTGCCATCCTGTCTGATACTGCAGTACCACTCCTAGATGGGCCAGGTGTTTGTGTCGGCCACTTGGGTCGCTTAGCTTAGTCATCCAGCGACCTTGGTGCAAATTTTAGGACTAAAAATAATATTATGAGGTGTGAGGTGTTCAGAATAGACTGGAAATAAGTGGAAATTATGGTTATTGAGGTTAATAATACTATGGGATAAAAATGACCCCCAAATTCTATGATTTAAGCTGTTTTTGAGGGGGTTTTGTAAAAAAACACCCAAATCCAAAACACACCCGAATCCGACAAAAAATTTTCAGGGAGGTTTTGCCAAAACGCATCCGAATCCAAAACACGGCCGCGGAACCGAATCCAAAACCAAAACACAAAACCCGAAAAATGTCCGGTGCACATCACTACTTTATAGAGACAGTGGCCTGAGTCAAATGAAGAAGCGCTGAAGTCTCAGCTTTTCTGTTCTAGTAACGCCATCTCAAGATGAGGTTAGCTATGCCAGCCAATGGAGAAGAGAAAAGCTGGCGAGACTTCGCTGGATCCCCACAAGGCAATATTATGAAGGGCATGCATGCACAGGCTGATGGTCGCCATGAGAAACCCATTGCTGAGGAGAAGAGTTTTTTCTTATGGCAACTAGTAAATTGCAGTTCTTTAACAAAATGCAGTTAAAAATACATAAAGATAGTTACCCCTGTCCAAAGCCCAGCAATGTTAGATAGACCCCTATGATACAAAAATCTGGCCCAGGTGGCTTCTGCTTAGTAGTCATTTATCCAATGGTCAAAAGGGTTTGTTTTTACTATATATAGGCCCCCATTTATCAAGCCTTTGAGAGTGTGAAATAGCATGGTGATAAAGTACCAGCCAATCAGCTCCTAACAGTTTGTGTTTGAAAAATTACATGTAGTAGCTGATTAGCTGGTACTTTAACCCTGTGCTATTTATCACTCTCCAAGGCTTGATAAATCTGGGCCATAGTACTCATGAGTTACTGCTGGTGATAATCCCATTGGTGCAACAGCAGTCCATGCTTTTGCATAGTATATAGCAGCTTTATGAATAATTATATCAAATACAATATTAACCCATGAGACCCATCTAGCAGAGACTTCCTCTAGGTCACTGCAATTTCCAGGAATACCAGTAATTATCACTAGCAGAGACTTCCTTTATGTCACTGTGATTTCCAGACAGACCAGCCACAACCAGCAGACACTTCCTCTATCACTGTGATTTCCAGGAATACCAGCAATCATCACTAGCTAAGACTCCCTCTACTTTACTATGATTTCCAGACAGACCAGCCATCACCAGCAGAGACTGCGTCTAAGTCGCTGTGATTTCCAGACAGACCGGCCATCAACAGACTTCCTCTACATCACTGTGATTTCCAAATAGACCTGCCATCGCCAACAGATGCTTCCTCTACGTTGCTATGATTTCCACACAGACCTGCCATCACTAGACTTCCTTCACATCACTGTGATTTCTAGAAAGACCAGCCATCACCAGATTTCCTCTACAGCTTTGTGATTTCCAGACAGACCAGACATCACCGGCAAAGCCAGTTGTCGACCTGAGCATCCAAGTCATTGTTGAAAGTAGTAGTTTTGTTCCGAGTTAGATGACCAAGCAGATCTGCCTTCCAAGCCTTGACAGTTTCTTAAAACACACATACTGTACTTCCTGCATTTATAGTTTTACAACATTCTTTGCAGCAAAATATAAAAAAAGTGTTTAATGAAAAGAAGGAAGTTGAATTCCATGATTAGAGTGCAAAGATGGTAAAATGTTGTGTTCAACTTCTTGTAAAGATGTAGTATTCATTTACAAGTGGCTATAAGAATTTCCTGTTGATATGTCTTATTGTAGTAGAACAACAAGCGCAAGCACAGTTTAGGCCAGACTGTTTATCCTTAAGCAGGTTTGAAGTTGTATTCAGGATAACAGCTGTTGCCAATGGTAACTGAGTGTAGTAAAGAGTAATCTGTTACGTTACCAGAGACAGTGGTAATGAGAGCACTAGTGGTGATACCATACCTCCCAAATGTCCCAATTTTGATGGGATAGTCCCATTTTTCTAGGACTGTCCCGCTTTCCCACCCATGGATCGCAGTGTCCCAAACTGGGTAATGGTGCAGAGGCACTGGAGTTGTCGTGGATTTCAGGTAATTTCAGGCCTCTTTGGAGCCACTGTGATGCTCTAACACAGTAAAGAACAAGATGGCTCATTTACATGTCAGTGGCCATCTTGGGATAGGGCATGAAGCCTCCCTAGAGAACATCAGAAGATGAAACTAAAGAAAGGCAATTAAGAACAGTTTACTGAATGGCCAAGGAACATGTTATAGAAACAGTATTTTGGTCCCTGATAGTGCTGCAGGTAGCTATAGCCTTTTTTAGTTTTAGCTTTTGAAGTTAAAGTGTGCGGTTACATTCTGCAGTGGTTCTTGCATATGTTAATTGCTTAAAAGTTTTCACACGTTCCATACAATTTTATTTCTAACAGAAAGCTAATGGAATTAACAAGCTTCCTTATCAGCACCATTCCTGTGACTCTGGCAGAAACAGTAGGAGAAAATCTGAAAGAACTCCACAGTCTTTAGCATCAATTGTGATGAATCCTGTGATATAGCAAACCGCAAATAGCTATTACTGTGTGTCTATCTATCTATCTATCTATCTATCTATCTATCTATCTATCTATCTATCTATCTATCTATCTATCTATCTCTTACTTATGTTACCAGCGAGGGCTTTGGGAAAACAATAGAAGCGGACATTGCTACTATTGAGGATGGTAAAGCTAATATAATTGTTATTCCCATACTTCATACTTAAAAACATGACATTGATATTGAAGTGGTGGGTCTTGGCACAGGCAGAGCTTCTGTCATGATGGGAAGAAGAAATGGTGTAGGGGTAACGGTGCGTACACACGGTGCGATTTCGGCTTATGGCCGATATTGGCTAGAAACTACCTGGAGGCATGAGCCTCCGATCTAGCCAATATCGGCCCTGCCTGCACAGTCTATTTTTTCTTACAATGCCGATCCCGTGGGAGCACGCATCGGCATCGCAAGAGCATACACACGTTGTGATTTGCACTAACTTTTCTTACGATTTCATAAGGGCAATTTCAGTGGCGTCACTAGGGTTGGTGTCACCCGGTATGGTAACTCATGGTGTCACCTCCATGGACCTCCTTCTGTATCACATAACTTTAATAATAAAATATTACATTACAGCACGCATAGCCTCCCCTCCCCCATACTACTCCGTACACACAGCACCCCATATTACATTACAGTACACTCAGTACCCCCATACTGAATTACAGTAAACACAGCACCCCCTCCCCCACAGTACAGAGAGCACCACCTCACCCACACTACTCCACAGTACACACAGCACCCCCTCCCTCACACTACTCATTTCACACAGCACCCCCTCCCCCACACTACTCAGTACACACAGCACCCCTCCCACACACTACTCCACAGTACACAGAGCACCCCCTCCCCCACACTACTCAGTACACACAGCACCCCTCCCACACACTACTCCACAGTACACACAGCACCCCCTCCCTCACACTACTCATTTCACACAGCACCCCCTCCCCCACACTACTCAGTACACACAGCACCCCTCCCACACACTACTCCACAGTACACACAGCACCCCCTCCCCCACACTACTCAGTACACACAGCACCCCTCCCACACACTACTCCACAGTACACACAGCACCCCCTCCCCCACACTACTCAGTACACACAGCACCCCTCCCACACACTACTCCACAGTACACACAGCACCCCCTCCCCCACACTACTCAGTACACACAGCACCCCTCCCACACACTACTCCACAGTACACAGAGCACCCCCTCCCCCACACTACTCAGTACACACAGCACCCCTCCCACACACTACTCCACAGTACACACAGCACCCCCTCCCTCACACTACTCATTTCACACAGCACCCCCTCCCCCACACTACTCAGTACACACAGCACCCCCTCCCCCACACTACTCCACAGTACACACAGCACCCCCTCCCCCACACTACTCAGTACACACAGCACCCCTCCCACACACTACTCCACAGTACACACAGCACCCCCTCCCCCACACTACTCAGTACACACAGCACCCCTCCCACACACTACTCCACAGTACACACAGCACCCCCTCCCCCACACTACTCAGTACACACAGCACCCCCTCCCACACACTACTCCACAGTACACAGAGCACCACCACCCTACTCCTCAATAAACACATTACCCCCTCCTCCTCAGTACACATAGCCTCCCCGTCCCATATTATTCCCCCATTGTACCTGGCTGTCTTGCTTCTTCCTATACAGAGCAGGTAGCCGGCATAGCACAGCACAGGTAGTCCAGAGACTCGAGCGATGAGCAGGAAGAGAGGAGGGCTGGGCACACAGACGGACGGACCCTACGTGTGTGGGGTGACGGCTGCAGTGCCGGCTGGGATCTTTTGCTTTAGTTCAGGTGCGGGGCTGACAGCTGCATTCCCGGCAATTCCGCTCCCCCCTGATAGGAGCTGTTCTCCATTTGCGGCAGTTTGTGAACTGGTCCGCAAGGAGGGTGGGCTGCTCAGCTGAACGGGGAGTGTTCTGGCCTCCCGGCAGACCAATCCGCTCCTGGTACTTGCTGGGCCGGTCTTGCAGGAGGTGGCTGTGTTACTTTGAGTCGGCGGGGGTGCGATCATAACTGCAGTGCTTGGTGCCAGGGAGGAGGAGGAGGGGGTGTGGATGCAGGTGTCACCCACCTCATGGCGCCACTGGGCAAATTGCACCGTGTGTACGGGGCTTAAGGCTGTTGTAGGAACGTGCAATACTCTGTGCGGCCCACAGAGGGCGTGATTTAGATGTGAACGCAATACTGATGTGTGCCGTTCTGAGCATTTTTTTTAAATGCGCATGTGTTACAGTTGTACTGCGCATACACCAACTTAGATTACTGATGACGGTCGCAGTAAGGTCGCAGTGTGATAAGCAGGGAGCATTTTTAGGAGGTAACAGGGTGGTGTTGAGTGAAATGCAGTCATGCTGTGACCATTTTGGAGGCGTCTAAACAATCAAAATAATGACACCTATGGCGTTGGCATCTAAAGGAGCAAAGATCTTACAGAAAATACGTCACCAAACTTACAGTATATAAATATACAGATGCAAAAGAAGTAACAAGCTTGGGGTCATGTCTGAGCTTGTGACTGCGTCTTCACATACAGTCATAGAGGCTCTGGCATATTAGTTCCAATAGACATTCAGAGCAATCAAAGGGTTGCTCAGATGATCGATGCTGCTACCGATGTTTGACCGATGGTGCACCATAGAGTTGCAGAGATGTTCGATGCTGCAACCGATGGTGCATTTTTTTAGGCAGCAGTGGATCAAAGAAGCCGGCAGTGGGCGGTTTCTACACAATAAGCCTCCTGCTGCTTTTACATATTCTAGCACAGCCTCAGCCTGCAAAGATGCTGCCAGTGTTCCATTGCGTCCATCCCTGAATCTGCCCAGAGACTCTTTAGCCCTCTTTCAGGCAGCCAAATATAGTGCTGAGGTGGAACACATAGAATGGACACTGTCACAGGCGGATCCTGTTTTCAATAACAGTCCTGTTAGGGGATCATGGGTCTGTGTACTAAAGCCTTGGAGAGAGATAAAGTACCAATCAAATAGCTTTTAACTGCTGTCTTTGAAAAATGACAGTTAGCAGCTGATTGGCTTGTACTTTATCTCTGTCCACTTTCTCTCTCTACAAGGCTTAGTACATACATAGACCCTGCAGTCTTTTATGAGAGCCTTTAAAGACATTTATTCATTGCGGACTCTTTATCATCACCTGAGGGACACTAAATGGACATCATATAGATCCTCCAGCGGAAAGCTCCTAAAGATTGTGCACAGTTTGAGGACACCCCTAGGGCACTTCCATCTTGGAATATTGCTGCATGCTCATTCATTGGGGACCACATCTTGTTGGACAACGTCAGCCATTCTTGTGCCTACAGGAGGAATCCAGAGAAGGTCCTAAGTCCATATGGTGAATATTACAAGGAGTCAGATATGCAATGCACTTTTAACACATGATACCTGTTTAAAATCTTTTAAAATTATTATATATTAATAAAAACAATATTTTATACTTACCGTTTAGCAATATCTATTAATTCATTTTTAATATATTAGCGCTGGTCATTTTCCATAATATTATTTATGAGAGTGAGTCGCAAAATAAATGACAGCAGACATTAAATTAAAAGAACCAAAACAGATGGCTGAGCCTCTATGTAAATGATGCTAAAGCCATAGAGCTACTAGTACAAATGAAAGTACCTAGTATTCTTGCTCTTCTTTCCCTCATTTTGAGGCCCATAAAGAAACTTAAAACCTTTGCTCTCCCTTAAAATATGGCTGGCAAATCCATTGTATAGTACTGTATCTTGCAAATGTGCAATTGGGCTGTCTGTGTTATGTAATATTCATCTAAATGTGATCAATTTCCTCTCCAGACCTCTTCCCAGTACGGTTCATTAAATCTCCAGTGAAAAGATAAAAAGTCAATAGGTTGACCCCCCAAATAGTTGACACGCAAAAGGTCGGCATGGTCAAAAGATCAACATGAAAATTGTCAACACAAAAAAGGTCAACCAAAGGTTTTTTTGGGAGGGTTTGTGTCATTTTAAGGACCGGTTCTACACCTTGTGGCGCCCAGTGCGAAAGTTTCCACTGGCGCCACCCCCCCGCCGCAAAACAGCTAGTTCGTGAAAAATAGGGGGGAGGCTTCATAGGGGAGGGTCGTGGCCACAGTTATGCCCCCAGTAGCTGTGCCCCCAGATTTGCCTAAAGTAGTTGTGCCCCCCAGTCAATTTGCCCCCACTAGATTTGCCCCCTGTAGCTGTGCCCCCTGTACTTGTGCCCCCCTGTAGATTTGCCCCCAGTTGCTGTGCCCCCAGTTAATTTGCCCCAAGTAGCTGTTCCCCTGTAGCAGTGCCCCTAGTAGTTGTGCCCCCTCTAGCTGTGCCCCTTGTAGCAGTGCCCCCTGTAGTAGTGCCCCCAGTAGCTGTGCCCCCAGTTGATTTGCCCCCAGTAGCTGTTCCCCCTGTAGCAGTGCCCCCAGTATGTGCCCCATGTAGTTATGCCCCCTGTAGTAGTGCCCCCTGTATGTGCCCCCTGTAGTAGCGCCGCTTTGAAACACAAAAAAAACCAAAACTATACTTACCAGCCTCGCTCCTGCTTCTGGACCGCTGCTGCTGCTGTTTCCGGGCGCCGGCTCCTCTCAATGGGAGAGACGTCATAACGTCTCTCCCATAGCAGTGCCGCACTGACACTAGAGGTCGGCTGCAGCGGGCACACACGGCGCTCGCTGCAGCCGGGGAGCAGGGAGGGAGGGAGGATTAGTAGCGGCTCTTGCCACGGCGGCGGCGCCCTCAGGGTAGCGGCGCACCGGGCAAAAAGCCTGCTTGCCCGTGGCAAGAGCCGCTACTGGTCATTTTGTATACTGTATTTTGCCATATCTGAGCCAAAATAGCTCACCACGCTTCGGACATGCTACTATTCCCAGTAGTAGTCCACATAGATTTTAAATAATGAAAATGTTGAACAAATGTAAGACAAACTTGTGTCGACCATTGTCATGTTGATATTTTGAATTTGAACCTGCCTACTATAAGCACTATCTCCATTTTACTTGTTGACCCTTTGACCCCATTGACCTTTTAAACATTTCAACCTTTTGCATGTCGATCATTTGGGGTCAACCTATTGACTGTCTATCTTTGTATTGTAGATACCGGATACCACATCTCCCTTTCTCTCTGTTCTGTCCAGGTCCCCCATTACCATTATCACCTCCAAAACCTCTCTGTCACTTAAAGTGCAGTGACGTGCTACATGAGATGATTACATCATGGAGAAAACCAGAGAGGTGGCCACTACTTAGTGCTGCTGTGAGGCAACGGCTCCAGTTTCAGGTGGGACCAGGTTACAACCGGATACCACAAAGAGACATCAGCAAGGAGACATCGGCCCTCATTCCGAGTTGATCGCTAGCTACCGTTGTTCGCAGCTCCAGCGATCAGGCAAAAAAAAACGGCAAATCTGCGCATGCGTATGGGGCACACTGCGCACGCGCGTCGTACTTTCACAAAAGCCGATGCAGTTTTACACAAGCTCTAGCGACGCTTTTCAGTCGCACTGCTGGCCGCAGAGTGATTGACAGGAAGTGGGTGTTTATGGGTGGTAACTGACCGTTTTCGGGGAGTGTGTGAAAAAACGCTGGTGTGCCAGATAAAAACGCAGGCGTGGCTGGCCGAACGCAGGGCGTGTTTGTGACGTCAAAACAGGAACTAAATATTCTGAAGTGATCGCAAGCTAGGAGTAGGTCTGGAGCTACTCTGAAACTGCACAATTTTTTTTTGTAGCAGCGCTGCGATCCTTTAGTTCGCACTTCTGCTAAGCTAAGATACACTCCCAGAGGGCGGCGGCTTAGCGTTTGAGGGCCATCATGTGAGATGCATTGGGGCGGTAATGTGTTATTAGCAATGTAATACCAAAATATCTGACAGTCGCCCCTGCTGGTGTGGGATCTTAGGCTGCAGCCTATTCAGCCTACTCTTTATTTTAACAATCTTAACAATCTTATATATCGATATAATCAGATATATCAGGCGCAAAATATTATACTGTGTCACAGTGCCATATTAAGTTCCACATGGGCCTGGAGCTGAAATTTACAAAGGACCTATTATATATGACCGCCGAGGATGTGACTAGTGATGTGGTGGGGCATGACCTGTAGCACCCACTATTACACTCTCACCGCAGCACCTGTTACTACACTCTCACCGCAAAACCTGTTACTACACTCTCACCGCAGCACCCGTTACTATACACACACGGCAGCACCCCTTACTACACACACATTTGCACCCGATACCACATTCACACCACAGAATACATTACCACACTCGCTCCGCAGCACCCCTTACTACACACACAGCAGCAGCAGCCCTTACTACAATTACATGGCAGAACCCCTTACTATACTCACATAGCAGAACTCCTTACTGCACTCACACAACAGCACCTCATACTACAGACACACACAGCAGCACCCCTTACTACACACACACGGCAGCACCCCTTACTACGCACACTTGCACCCGATACCAAACTCATACCACAGAACCCATTATCACACTCACTCCGCAGCACCCCTTACTACACACACATGGCACAACCCCTTACTACAATCACACACAGCAGCACCCCTTACTACACTCACACGGCAGCACCCGATACTACACACACACACAGCAGCGCCCCTTACAACACACAGCAGCACCCATTAACTACCCCCACCTAGCACTCATAAGCCATTCATTAATGAATTTCAACATCCCAGTACCCACTAACTCATTTACCTCCCCACACAACCACATATACACGCACACAGTACACACACACAAAGTCCACCCACCCATATGTACTCACACTAGACACATAAAGTACACCCACCCACCACATACAGTATAGACCAGAGGTTCCCAAACGCAGTCCTCAAGGCACCCCAATGGTCCTGGTTTTAAATGTATCCATGCTTGGCCACAGGTGACCTAATTAGCACCTTAGTCAATTTGATTTAACCATCTGTGCTGAGCCATGGCTATACCTAAAACCTGGACTGTTGGGGTGCCTTGAGGACAGCGTTTGGGAACCTCTGGTATAGACACACAGTACACATATAAAAGTACACACACCCCCACCACTACATATACACACTCAGTACACACACACACACAAAGTACACATACCACATCTACACACACATGAAGTACACACACACCTCCTCCACCACCACACATACACACACAGTACACATTACATACACACACATAAAGTACATACGAACTCCCCCACCACCACATCATACCTCCCAACATTTGGATTCCTGAAGCAGGGGAGAAAGGGGGCGTGTCTTCGCGTGGATGACTCAATCGCAAGCCACACCTTCAATTTCCGTCATAGTGGGGGCATGGTTAGTGCTCTGTGAGCTGCTGGGCATGCCCCCAGTCCCTCTGCCACACTGGAATAGACGCTGTGGGCATGCGCATAGTGTCTGGTCACCACTGTGAACTGAGCAGCGAGTGATAGGGAGCCTGCCAACTGGTAAAAAGAGGGAAAAATGTATTCCTTAGGATGTATGGGGGGACGGTCACTCGATTTTCTGGGGCCTCCCAGCCATTCCGGGAGAGTAGGCAAGTATGATTTTAAATGTTTCTTGTTTTTGTCATGTACTGTCTATGTATACCGGTATTAGGACCACCAGCATTATATAAACCATGTAAACTGTAAATAATATTGTGTTTTTATGCTTTAAAACATAATAAATTGGATTATACCAGATTTTAAAAGTAGACTGAATATGTGATATTATTCATTTAGGATAAACCCTGGGAGTTATATATGCTAAGTATCCAATTTCTAAGGGCAAGTGGAACCCCTTCCCTCCTCAGCTGCTACTCATATAACAAATAGGTATTAGTGCAGCCCTCCCAAACATAGCATATACACACAAACCTCCATCACCACATATATACACACACTACACACCACATATACACACACACAATACAAACTACACACACTGTATACCCCCACATATATACACACCAGCACATATACACACACATGCCCCCACCACCACATATACACACACAAATCCCCACCATCACATATACACACACACCCTCACCACCACATATACACACACACATCTCCACCACCACATATACACACACACAAAGTACACACAAACACCCCCTCCACCAGATATACACAGTATACACTTTACACACACAGTACACACTACACACACACACAAAGTACACACATCAACCACCACATATACCCACACTCCCACCACCACATATATAAACACACGCACACACAGTACACACACCACCACATATATACATGCACACACAGTACACACTGGTGGTCATTCCGAGTTGTTCGCTCTGTTTTTTTTCGCATCGCAGCGATTTTCCGCTTATTGCGCATGCTCAATGTTCGCACTGCGACTGCGTCAAGTAAATTTGCTATGCTGTTAGGATTTTTACTCACGGCATTACGAGGTTTTTTCTTCGTTCTGGTGATCGTAATGTGATTGACAGGAAGTGGGTGTTTCTGGGCGGAAACTGGCCGTTTTATGGGAGTGTGTGAAAAAACGCTACCGTTTCTGGGAAAAACGCGGGAGTGGCTGGAGAAACGGAGGAGTGTCTGGACGAACGCTGGGTGTGTTTGTGACGTCAAACCAGGAACGACAAGCACTGAACTGATCGCACTGGCAGAGTAAGTCTCGAGCTACTCAGAAACTGCACAGAGAAGTCTTTTCGCAATATTGCGAATCTTTTGTTCGCAATTTTAAGAAGCTAAGATTCACTCCCAGTAGGCGGCGGCTTAGCGTGTGCAATGCTGCTAAAAGCAGCTTGCGAGTGAACAACTCGGAATGAGGGCCACTATACACACACCCACCACTACATAGTACACATAGTACCCACACCACACACAGTACACACCACCACATATACATACAGTACACACACATTCAGTACACACACCACACAAACAGTATACACACATTAATCAAGAAAACACTTGCTAAGCTTCCTGCAGCAGCAGCTCCCCGTACAGTCTGGGGGCGGAGCTTAGCTAAGTGGCAGCAGGACCCCCAGTGAAGGAGAGACTGGAGGAGGAGGGGCAGCCAGCAGACTGCCTGCACGGCACCATGATATGTCAGGCGAGAGTGCTGGAGGCGGAGACATGGGAGAGAGGAGGCAGCTGGCAGTTTTTTTCGTGTCAACGCTGTCAGTTTGCTGTGGGCCTATTTACAATGGGGGGCCTGGAGCTGCAGATTCATCCGCCCCATTGTTAATCCGGGTCTGCCCACTCTCAATTTTTGAGGGTTTGTAGAGTTACAAGTGATGTACAGGAAATGAAGAGACAGATATTATGATGGAGAACATTATATGGAAAGGGAAACCCTAGAAACCAGCTATTAACCACTTGCCTGGCATGGTGGCATCATATGCGACCACACCAGCAAGTGCTTTATCTGACCTGGTGGCACAGGATGTGACTAGTCAGACAGACAGTGTTAGCAGCTGCAGGGAAGAGAAACTTCATGTTTTCACCTAATTCACTCATAAAAACCCGACAATCTCTGAGCGTCTTTTTGGGGGAAAAAGTGACAGTTAAGGGCTAAAGGCTCAGTACACAAATGGTTCAAAGCAAGTGCATATATATATATATATATATATATATTCATGAGTGTGCTGGTTTAAAGAGAGTGTATGTGTGTGTATATATATATATATAGATAGATAGATAGATAGATAGATAGATACACACACACATATATATCTACATATCTACTGTATGTATAGGCCACCATACACCATACAACTCTTTAAACCAGGACACTCATGAAGTGTGTGTGTGTGTGTGTGTGTGTGTGTGTGTGTGTGTGTGTGTGTGTGTGTGTGTGTGTGTATATATATATATATATATATACATATTTATTTGTATACTTAATTTTTCTTAAAACTGGGTTTATGTGGTTTTGTTTAAATCTCCCAGAAGGATATGATGTAGGAAGGTTGCATGTAATTGTGCATCAACACGGATATCTACACCTGTATGGACTGATGAAATAAACAAGCTGGACATTTCTCCAGGCTGGTGCTGATGGCTGGTGATGATGTCAGTCAGCCAGTACACTGTGACATCACAAACACTGTATAATCGGCTGCTGCTGCCTCTGGAACCTCACTTCTCAATACGAGTTGCTTGGTGAAGGAGCTTTGAAGAGAGAGAGAAATTCAATATAGCGAATTATCAGCCTGAGACTGAAGATGTCTCTAGGTGAGAGGAGACCGCCCGGCCTCACTCTAATAAAAGAGGCGGACATGAACGATGACATTTACCTTCAAATGGTCACTTACCACGCTGTGACGTTCAGCACAATTGTAACATCGTATGTCAGTGCTGAAATGGAAGATGCCCCAAATGTGGTATACTACAATGGGGAGGAAGAAGAGGAGGAGGAAGAGGATGATGCCACCAGTGAGACGTGCTCCGATGGTTATTATTACCCAACCGTCTATACTGGTGATGATAATGATGAGGATGATGGCAGAGAGGCAGATACACCTGATGGGGATACAGATGACACCAGTGCAGAAGAAGACATCTGCAATACTGAGACCTTTGACACCGTTATCATACTCGATGACAGCGATGAGGAACACATCATTGAGGCAGATTATTACTACCCTAAGGTGACATTTTATGTGTGGGATGGATGGCTGAAAAACACCAACAAGAGAACATCTCCAGCCAAGAAAAGACCTCCCGGCCTCATTCACATAAAAGACACTGAGCCACAAATAAATGATTGGCATGACGTTCTGGACAACACCACCCAGAAAACATCTCTAGGTTGGAGAAGGCCTTCCAGCCTTAATCTCATAAAAGTGGCCGAGACACATACAAACATCTGCCATGAATGTCCTTACACCACCACCCAGAAAACATCTCCAGGTGAGAAAAGACATCCCGGCCTCACTATTATACAAGAGGCCGAGCCGCACACAAGCGCCTGCCACACTCCTGACAAAACCACCACTGGTGCTATAAATTATAAGGCCAAATACAATGTCAGGACCTGGATACAGAGCAAGCTGGGGAGGAGATGTAAGGAGGAAGACACTGAGAACGCCCACAGCACAGAGAAAACATCCAAGAGAAATGTCTTCCAGTGGATAAGAGCAAAGCTGGGCAGAAAACCAAAGAGATCCGACTAACACGCTTACAGCGAGATACTTACATCAGCTCACCATCTTCCAGATGTAAGTAACAACGGACTTATTATTTACCATCCTCATATACCAACTGTTTAACATCACAGAATAACATCTATAAGTTGTACTATACTATATTGTACTATAACAACATCTAAATACAACTATAATATAACAACTTATAACATCTATATACAACTATAATATAACAACAATAAACTAAAATAACAACTACAATCGTGTTTGAGTGTTTATGCTTTGTGACTGTTACTACCATGTATGCTGGTATAGGCTCCAATTGCCACTATGTTATTTGGGTATAAATACAGGAGTCTGGTAAGGTGACAGGGTGATGGGTATGTGAGGGGCATGGTACAATGGGGTGGTCTTCAGTATGCCGGCTGTCGGGATCCCGGCGCACAGTATACCGGCGCCGGGATCCCGACAGCCGGCATACTGACACTTATTCTCCCTCGTGGGGGGTCCATGACCCCCCTGGAGGGAGAATAAAATAGTGTGGCGCGCGTAGCGCGCCACCGTGCCCGTAGCGTGGCGAACCCGCAAGGGGCTCATTTGCGCTCGCCACACTGTCGGTAAGCCGGCGGTCGGGCTCCCGGCGCCGGTATGCTGGGCGCCGGGAGCCCGACCGCTGGCATATCGTAGTGAACCCGGTACAATGATATGGGCGATTGCTGGGATTACAGATAACGCTTATCACCCCTTTACAAAAAGTACAAGGTAAACTTCAAATGGTTAGAACTCTCCAGCTTGGAATTCTCTAGCTTTCTATGCAAGGGCAGATAGCTCAATGAATAGTGTGTCCGACTGCAATGTCATAGGCAATGGGTTTGTATCCTGGGCACATCAGCATCCTGAAATGTAATGAAGGACAGTGCGACTGAACAACAAGGAGCTCTCAAGTCAAGTCCATAAATGCTGTATAGGTATTAGCGACAATAGGGGTGGGGATAGGAGACAGGGGCGGTCAGTAGATGCTGGGCTTCAAAAAGGGAGGAAACTGCAAGTGAAATTAATTAGATCATTTATAATTGACAAGTGCTGTCAACAGCTCCCCCTACCCTGCAGCGCTATGTGCGGAGCACACACCTAGTTACGGCCCTGGGTACAGGTGTATTCTCACTGACACATATTGGAGCCTTGTGTAGGTGAGGGGCATGGTACAATGATATGGGAGATTGCTGGGATTACAGGTAACGCACTGCGGACAGCACCGTGCAGGATATACAGGTACGTGGGACACATGTCAGGGTGGTGTAGGTGTATTCTCATGAACACATAATGGAGAATTTGGTAACTGGAATAAGCAGGTAACTGAAGCATTCCCCCTGATTTATGCTATAACACGGTCACAGCACCTATGGTGCTACGGGGAACACCTCTATAATGACATAAAGCAGCCAATCTGAAGAGGGAAAGGCCTGCAGAGAGGGAGGTATGATGGACAGGAAGATAGAGTAATGGACAAGCCTACACACCCAGAAAGTGGATGGTCCCAACCTTCTGGATGGAACTGGTCAGTCGCTGATCCCTTTACTTTCCACTGGGACTCCTCCATACCCCCGGTTCTCCACACCTGAGCATTAGACTTGCATTGCTTCCACTCTGAGCTCTTCATCTGCATGCCTGGAAGAGAGACACCAGCCGTCAGGACATCACATCATATAAGCCCCACAGAGAGCAGCATGGACATAGTATGGAAGAGGTAATACATATATCACAGAATTGCTGGGGCTTTTCAGATGGACACGGACAGTGCACCCACTATTCAGCAGAACAACCCCCCACAACTAATAGAGATAGAGGGGCCACATGCCCAGACCCCCAATGCAGTTATATAGCACCAGCATGCACTGTTGCCCTGTACAACTCTCACCATCCTGGTGCTCCAGTTCCGCTAACTTCCCTCCATTTTCACTAAGGCCACAGCCCCCTACTCTAGTTCGCTCATTCTCCTCCCTTATCATTTCAGACCACCTATTGTACCCAGACAGCTCTCCCTTCCACCCGCAATCACCCCCATTCCCCTCCCTCTAACAACCCCACTACCAATCACCTCACCCTCCATTATCGCCAATTTGCCTCCTTCATCCACCCACCCTCTATTACCCCAACTTTCATTACTTTTACACTTCTGTCCCCTGTACTAACCTCAATGTATAATTACCCTTTACCACTCCACTACACCTCCCATCCTTCTATTATCTCTTCATCCTTTATTACCTCCATTCCTGTTCCAGACACCTCTCCCATACCCTAAGGAAACCATCATCCGCCTTACTCTATTACCCCAATGTACTCCCCTCTGATACTCCCATGGCTCCACTCTTACCACCTATGTCCCGCTGTCTCAATTTCCCTTATTCATCTTTCATAAAATCCAAGACCCATTCTCTAGTTCCTCCATTACCCTTCCCTGAAGTTACAGAGCCCAATTCCCTTCTACTACTGCTCCAATCCCATTTACCCCACACCTATTATATCATTCTCCCTCCATTACCCCTCTAATACCACACTGCGCTTTCTGCTGTTTCAATCCCATTTACCCCACAACTATTATATCATTTTCCCCCCTTTACCCCTCTAATACCCCACTGCTCTTTCTGCTGCTCCAATCCCATTTACCCCACACCACACCACCTCATCCTCTCTCCATTACCACCTCAATTACAGTTTAATGCCAAAAAAATGCAAAATCATGCACTTGGGGTCTCAAATATCCAAAGGCTAAATATAGTATTAATGGCATTATACTGGGAACTACTGAGGAGAAAAGGGATCTAGGAGTCACTATCTCAGGTGACATAAAGGATAAATATAGTATTAATGGCACTATACTGGGAACTACTGAGGAGGAAAGGGATCTAGGAGTCACTATCTCAGGTGACATAAAGGATAAATATAGTATTAATGGCACTATACTGGGAACTACTGAGGAGGAAAGGGATCTAGGAGTCACTATCTCAGGTGACATAAAGGATAAATATAGTATTAATGGCACTATACTGGGAACTACTGAGGAGGAAGGGGATCTAGGAGTCACTATCTCAGGTGACAAAGGATAAATATAGTATTAATGGCACTATACTGGGAACTACTGAGGAGGAAAGGGATCTAGGAGTCACTATCTCAGGTGACATAAAGGATAAATATAGTATTAATGGCACTATACTGGGAACTACTGAGGAGGAAAGGGATCTAGGAGTCACTATCTCAGGTGACATAAAGGCAGGTAAGCAACGTAACTAATTTGACTAGAAGATTTCACTTCGCGCTCACCGATACGGGCATATTGTTGTGGGCAGCAAGATTGTAAGATGGGGCTTCCCAAAACCTCCCTATAAAATACTAACCGTGAAATGGATTGTAACTGCGCCTGTCAGGCAATGAATATATGGATGTGCTTGAAAGACTTGTAAGAGAGGGAAAAAAAAATATTTACTAAGTTCGTTATCGACAGACAATTCTAGATGTCACAAATCACATAACAATCACAGTTGGCTCTTGATAAAAGAAATAGGGAAATTGCAATAGTAAGAACTAAATGAGAAAAAGAAAAGATGGGGGGTTGCTGGTACTTGTAGTGTCCCTATAGAGGGAGTGTGATTAGTCTTATGTCCACTAGAGGATGGCACCCCACCTCTCTGTGTATGAAGTGTCTAGTGTAATGAAGGGAGCCCCTAAATAGTCCCAAAACGTGTTACGGTCTCTATTGGTCCGACACTCAGGTGGTGGAGGGGGGGGGGGGGGGTGTAAACAGAAGCCGGGTGACGATGGTAAATACCTCCAATGATTGTAAGGGCTGCCCCTATGTTGTACTATGGGTGGGGGGACTGTTAGCAGCGGTTCAAATATAAGAACTCCGGACACACTGACCTCACCGGGGTCCGGGTATGATCAGGATGACACTGCGTGACAAGCGCCCTAATGATCCCCAGGATTCAGTGCCAGTATTAGGAGAGGAGGGGGGGGGGGGGGGGGAGTCAACAGCTTCGAGGCCTGTGTAGGATGGTCCGCCAGGCTTGTCTCCTCTCCTTACGGAGTCTTACCTGTTCCTACGTTCTGTGTGTCTCAGCGTCCACCTGCTTCTGTTCTCCTCGCGTCTCCTACAGCTGCTGCTGTTTCCTGGTGGCTTCTGGTTAAGGCTTCTTGTCATGTGGTCGCCGCTGCTGCGGCTCCGCGCTCTCCTCGTACACCGGTGTTTCTGAGGGAACCTGAAATAAGTTCGGATAGAGCTCTGATTAGTGGTGATTCTGCTTGCATGCAGGGGCTGGTTCTCCTACACGTATCCACCCATTGGGGTCTTTGTCAGGGAGTCTGTAATGGCCATCTTGATAAAGACCCCATCTTGACCGGGGATTCTGGGGATCATTAGGGCGCTTGTAACGGAGCGTCATCCTGATCATACATGGACCCCGGTGAGGTCAGTGTGGCCGGAGTTCTTATATCTGAACCTCTGCTAACAGTCCCCACACCCATAGTACAACATAGGGGCACCCCTTACAATCATTGGAGGTATTTACCATCGTCACCCGGCTTCTGTTTACACCCCCCCTCCCTCCACCACCTGAGTGTCGGACCAATAGAGACCGTAACACGTTTTGGAACTATTAAGGCGCTCCCTTCATTACACAAGACACTTCATACACAGAGAGGTGGGACGCCATCCTCTAGTGGACATAAGACTAATCACACTCCCTTTATTAGGGACACTACAAGTACCAGCATTTCTTTTTCTCATTCAATTCTTTCTATTGAAATTTCCCTATTTCTTTTATCAAGAGCCAACTGTGATTGTTGTTATGTGATTTGTGACATCTAGAATTATTGTCTGTCTATAACGAACTTAGTAAATCATTTATTTTTTCTCTTTTACAAGTCTTTCAAGCACATCCATATATTCATTGCCTGACAGGTGCAGTTACAATCCATTTCACTGTAAGCAATGTAACACAGCAATGAGGAAGGCTAGTCAGATGCTTGGTGCATAGGGAGAGGAATCAGCAGCAGAGAGAAGTAATAATGCCACTGTATAGGTCACTGGTGCGGCCTCATCTAGAATACTGTGTCTAGTTCTGGAGGATATAACTTCAGAAGGATATTATTACATTAGAGACTGTACAAAGAAGGGCAACTAGTATGGTGCATGGCCTACATCACACAACATACCCAGAAAGACTAAAACATCTCACTATGGGGGGTCATTCCGAGTTGATCGCTCGCTAGCAACTTTTTGCAGTACTGCGATAAGGTTAAATCTCGGCAAAACTGTGCATGCATAAGCACCGCAACGCGCAGGCGGGTCGTACGGGTACAAAGAGGATCGGTGATGGGTGATGGATTTAACGAAGAATCCATTCGCACAGCGGAACGTAAGGTGATTTGACAGAAAGAGGGCGTTTGTGGGTGTTAACGGACCGTTTTCTGGGAATGTTTGGAAAAATGCAGCCGTGTCCAAGCGTTTGCAGGGCGGGTGTCTGACGTCAATTCCGGGACCAAAAAGACTGAAGTGATCGCAGCGGCTGAGTAAGTCCAGAGCTACTCAGAAACTGAAAAAAAAAAAAGTTTTTGTGCCGTCGGCTGCAAAAGTGTTCGCACACTTGCAAAGCTAAAATACACTCCCCCATAGGCGGCGACTATCTGAAAAAAGTTGCCAGCGAGCGATCAACTCGGAATGACCCCCTGTGTGCAGTGTGGAGCAGAGAAGGGAAAGGGGGGACATGATAGAGATTGTCACATATATCAGGGGTAAAACAAGGTCCAAAAGGGAAACATTCTCCAAATGAAGAGAAGTAATAGGACACGAGGACATGCACTGACACTGGAGGGAGGGAGGTTCAGGGGAAATTTGAGGAAATATGACTTCACAGAAAGGGTAGTGGATAAGTGGAATAGCCTCCCAACAGAGGTGGTAGATGCTAAGACAGTAGAGCAATATAAACATGAATGGGATAGACATAAGGATACCCTTACACAGAAATAAGGATCAAATAGGTCACCTGGTCACCCTGCCAGCTCCATACGTGCAGTGAGATAGCAGTGTTACATCATATCAGCGCTCCCGGTCACCCTGCCAGCTTCATACATTCAGTGATATAGCATAGTTACATCACATCAGCACTCCCGGTCACCCAGCCAGCTCCATACGTGCAGTGATATAGCCGTATTACATCACATCAGTGCTCCTGGTCACCCAGCCAGCTTCATACGTGCAGTGGTATAGCAGTGTTACATCACATCAGCTCTCCTGGTCACCCTACCAGCTCCACACATGCAGTGATATAGCTGTATTACAATACATTAGCGCTCCCAGTCACCCTGCCAGCTCCATAACGTGCAGTGAAATAGAAGTATTACCTCCCTCTCTCCCCGCTCCCCCGGCTGCAGCGAGCGCGGTGTGCACCGCTGCAGCCGGCGTCGCTACCTGACGCTAGAGGTCAAAATTGACCCTAGTGTCAGTGCGGCGCTGCTATGGGAGAGATGTCATGACGTCTCTCCCATAGAGAGGAGCCGGCGCCCGGAGGCAGCGGCAGCAGCTGTCCAGAAGCAGGAGCGAGGCTGGTAAGTATGGTGTATTTTTTTTGTTTAGGCTTTCAAAGCGGCTACAGGGGGCACAGCTACAAGAGACACAGCTACTGGGGGCAGATCTACAGGGGGCAAATCTACACGAGGCACAGCTACTGGGTGCAGATCTACTGGGGGCACTGGTACAGGGGGAACAGCTACTGGGGGCAAATCAACTGAGGGCACAGCTACTGGGGGCACTACTACAGGGGGCAAATTAACTGGTGGCACAGCTGCTGGGGACACAACTACAGGGGGATAACTGAGGGTTCACCCCTTCCCTATGAAGAAGCCATGCCTCACGGCGTGCACCAACCTCTGTCTGTGCAGCAGCTATTTATCCCGGCTTTACTTAGCAATCAGCACCAGCCAGATAACTCAGTCACGATCTCCCGGGCTGTCTTCCAGAAGCTAAGCTTGACTGCTGCCAAGGGCAGATTGGGATGGAAAACCAGCTGAAGAAACCTCTGTAAGCAGCCCCAGTGGAGGCGGGGTTTGCTGAGGGGGTCAGGATCCAGGGCTGGTTCTAGACCTTATGGCACCCAGGGTGTACGATTCCTTTGGTGCCCCACTTTTCCCCATTTAAAACAGGGACAGTGCTCGCTGATGACGTGTGCAAATAATGTAGGGGAGGGGCTTCATTGGGGAAGGGGCATGGCCACATAATAGTACCAATTCACATTATACCACACCGTAGTCTCCATCAGTCACATTACACCACACAGTAGTACCCCTTATACACGCCAGGTAGAGCCCCTTATACACATTACGCCAGGTAGAGCCCCTTTTATACATGTTGCACTAGGTAGAGCATGTTATACAAACTGCACCAGGTAGCCCCTTATACACATTGCACAAGTAGCCCCTTATACACATTTGCACCAGGTAGCACATTATACCCATTGCACCAGGTAGCACATTATACACATTGCGCCAGGTAGCCCCTTATACACATTGCACCAGGTAGCCCCTTATACACATTGCGCCAGGTAGCCCATTATACACATTGCGCCAGGTAGCGCCTTATACACATTGCACCAGCAAGCCGTCACTCACCATTTGGCACCTGTGGTCCTCCAGCTCTATGTTCTTGTCATATTTCCACGGTGGGGTATGGGCAGCGTGAAGTGGCCAGGATGGTAGGCGGCCGGCCGGAGCAGGAAGTGACTAGGGGCATTTTGGTGCAGGCAGCAGATGGGTGCTGATGGCGCTGGCGGAATGACTGCGGCCTCAGGCTGCAGCGTCCAGGGTGCCCGCCCTGATAGCCCGCACCCAAAACCACCACTGGCAGGATCCCCTGAGCTGGACGAACAGTGACCCTCCACGCCCCCACCCCAGCAGTCAACAGTCCAACACTGCTAACAAAGTACCTCCCAGTGCACCTATGGGGGTCATTCCGAAATGATCGTAGCTGTGCTAAATTTAGCACAGCTACGATCATTCACACCGACATGCGGGGGGACGGCCAGCACAGAGCTAGTACGCCCCGCATGTCAGTGCCGGCCCCCCCGCAGAAGTGCAAAGGCATCGCGCAACGGCGATGTCTTTGCACTTCAAGAGTAGCTCCCGACCAGCGCAGCTTTAGCGTGGCCGGGAGCTACTCATCGCTCCACGGCCCGCAGCGGCTGTGTGTGACGTCACACAGCCACTGCGGCCCGCCCCCCGTTTGGTCCTGCCACGCCTGCGTTGACTGGACCTCGCCCACGAAACGGTGGCCAAACGCCGCCGTTCCACCCCCTATCCTCCCCCACCCAGTGACCGCCTCTGCCTGTCAATCAGGCAGAGGCAATCGTAGCGGGCCGACGCCCTTTGGCCGCCTGGCATGCGCCAGCGTACTGCGGTGCCGACGCATGCACAGTTCTGACTTGATCGCACCACTGCGATAAACTGCTGCGTGTGATCGGGTCAGAATGACCACCATAGTGCAGCAGAATGCACAAGGACCGAGCGTCCACAGACGTGCAGATCGCCCACCTGAGCATAGCCTCCAATGTGACCAACCCAGAGTCTGTGCACGCAACTATTCCCAGCAACATGCCCATCTTACCACACACACAAAGCCTGCCCCCCACTCCCTACACACACAGCCTGTTTCCCTGTCCCCACACACACACAGCACCCCACCTCCACCCCCTACACAGCCTGCCCCTCCAGTCACCATACACACACACTCACCTTGTTCCCACAGCCCTCCCACTCTCCCCTGTTTCCCCCAATCACTCATCACTGGGCTTTGCGGACACAGCAGGAGCAGACAGGCAGATCCAGAAAAGGTGGGGGCGTGGCCTAATCACGGCCTTGTGACCACGCCCCCTTTGGAAGAAAAAAAACCTACCATTAAGTAAGCAGTAAGCACCACTAGCTGGCTCGTCAGAGGGGTCACGGGATTGAAACAGCGGTTAAGTCGCTGTCACCATGCGTCCCTGGAGGCAAGTACACTGCTGTGGTGCACAGGAGAGGGGAGGCGCGAGTGGCATGTCTCACAAAGTGTGAGGTCACGGCGCAGGGGAGGAAAAAACACATTTTTCAGCGCAGAGAGGGCTTCTGAGGCTTCTCTGGTGCTGCTGACTTGCTGTGATAGGAAAAATATTTTTTCCTGTTTCCAGCAGCAGGGGATGCTGTGGGCCTATTTTCATGGGGTGGCCTGGAGCTGCAGCTCCACCCGCCCCATTGTTAATCCGGCCCTGCTGTGTCAGTTTTCAGTGGCGCACCCAGGGGGGGGGGGGGGGGGGGGGGTTTCCGAGCACCCAGAAACCCCCCTCCACAAAAAAAAAAAAAAAAAAATCTTTTTTTTTCTTTTAGCTGCATGAGTATTATTAATGGCTGTCTAGCGTCCTCTGCAGCCTGCTGTCTTCCTGGTGGCACTTGTAAGAGCAATAAAAGTTTATTTCTCTGATGTCCTAGTGGATGCTGGGAACTCCGTAAGGACCATGGGGAATAGACGGGCTCCGCAGGAGACTGGGCACTCTAAAAGAAAGATTAGGTACTATCTGGTGTGCACTGGCTCCTCCCACCATGACCCTCCTCCAGACCTCAGTTAGATTTCTGTGCCCGGCCGAGCTGGATGCACACTAGGGGCTCTCCTGAGCTCCTAGAAAGAAAGTTTATTTTAGGTTTTTTATTTTACAGTGAGACCTGCTGGCAACAGGCTCACTGCATCGAGGGACTAAGGGGAGAAGAAGCGAACCTACCTGCTTGCAGCTAGCTTGGGCTTCTTAGGCTACTGGACACCATTAGCTCCAGAGGGATCGACCGCATGGAACTGGCCTTGGTGTTCGTTCCCGGAGCCGCGCCGCCGCCCCCCTTACAGAGCCAGAAGCAAGAAGAGGTCCGGAAAATCGGCGGCAGAAGACTTCGGTCTTCACCAAGGTAGCGCACAGCACTGCAGCTGTGCGCCATTGCTCCTCATGCACACTTCACACTCCGGTCACTGAGGGTGCAGGGCGCTGGGGGGGGGCGCCCTGAGGGCAATATATGACACCTTTGCTGGCAAATCTACATCATATATAGTCCTAGAGGCTATATAGATGTAAAATTACCCCTGCCAGTATTCCAGAAAAAGCGGGAGAAAGTCAGTTGAAAAAGGGGCGGGGCTTCTCCCTCAGCACACTGGCGCCATTTTCTCTTCACAGTGCAGCTGGAAGACAGCTCCCCAGGCTCTCCCCTGTAGTTTTCAGGCTCAAAGGGTTAAAAAGAGAGGGGGGGCACAAATTTAGGCGCAATATTGTATATACAAGCAGCTATTGGGAAAAATTCACTCAATATAGTGTTAATCCCAAAATTATATAGCGCTCTGGTGTGTGCTGGCATACTCTCTCTCTGTCTCCCCAAAAGGCTGTGTGGGGTCCTGTACTCAGTCAGAGCATTCCCTGTGTGTGTGTGCGGTGTGTCGGTACGGCTGTGTCGACACGTTTGATGAGGAGGCTTATGTGATGGCAGAGCAGATGCCGATAAATGTGATGTCGCCCCCTGTGGGGCCGACACCAGAGTGGATTGATAGGTGGAAGGTATAAACCGACAGTGTCAACTCCTTACATAAAAGGCTGGATGACGTAACAGCTATGGGACAGCCGGCTTCTCAGCCCGCGCCTGCCCAGGCGTCTCAAAGGCCATCAGGGGCTCAAAAACGCCCGCTCCCTCAGATGGCAGACACAGATGTCGACACGGAGTCTGACTCCAGTGTCGACGAGGTTGAGACATATACACAATCCACTAGGAACATCCGTTACATGATCCCGGCAATAAAAAATGTGTTACACATTTCTGACATTAACCCAAGTACCACTAAAAAAGGGTTTTATGTTTGGGGAGAAAAAGCAGGCAGTGTTTTGTTCCCCCATCAAATGAGTGAATGAAGTGTGAAAAAGCGTGGGTTCCCCCGATAAGAAACTGGTAATTTCTAAAAAGTTACTGATGGCGTACCCTTTCCCGCCAGAGGATAAGTTACGCTGGGAGATATCCCCTAGGGTGGATAAGGCGCTCACACGTTTGTCAAAAAAGGTGGCACTGCCGTCTTAGGATACGGCCACTTTGAAGGTACCTGCTGATAAAAAGCAGGAGGCTATCCTGAAGTCTGTATTTACACACTCAGGTTCTAGACTGAGACCTGCAGATAGTGCTGCTGCAGCGTGGTCTGTAACCCTGTCAAACAGGGATACTATTTTGCGAACATAAGACGTCGTCTTATATATGAGGGATGCACAGAGGGATATTTTGCCGGCTGGCATCCAGAATTAATACAATGTCCATTCTGTCAGGAGGGTATTAGAGACCCGACACTGGACAGGTGATGCTGACCTTAAAAGGCACATAGAACCTTATAAGGGTGAGGAATTGTTTGGGGATGGTCTCTGGGACCTCGTATCCACAGCAACAGCTGGGAAGAAAAATTTTTACCTCAGGTTTCCTCACAGCCTAAGAAAGCACTGTATTATCAGGTACAGTCCTTTCGGCTTCAGAAAAGCAAGCGGGTCAAAGGCGCTTCCTTTCTGCACAGAGACGAGGGAAGAGGGAAAAAGCTGCACCAGTCAGCCAGTTCCCAGAATCAAAATTCTTCCCCCGTTTCCTCTGAGTCCACCGCATGACGCGGTGGCTCCACAGGCGTAGCCAGGTACAGTGGGGGGCCGCCTCAAAAATTTCAGCGATCAGTGGGCTCGCTCACAGGTGGATCCCTGGATCCTTCAAGTAGTATCTCAGGGGTACAAGCTGGAATTTGAGGCGTCTCCCCCCCGCCGTTTCCTCAAATCTGCCTTGCCGACAACTCCCTCAGGCAGGGAGGCTGTGCTAGAGGCAATTCACAAGCTGTATTCCCAGCAGGTGATAGTCAAGGTGCCCCTACTTCAACAAGGACGGGGTTACTATTCCACACTGTTTGTGGTACCGAAACCGGACGGTTCGGTGAGACCCATTTTAAATTTGAAATCCTTGAACACATACATAAAGAAATTCAAGTTCAAGATGGAATCGCTCAGGGCGGTTATTGCAAGCCTGGAGGAGGGGGATTACATGGTATCCCTGGACATCAAGGATGCTTACCTACATGTCCCCATTTACCATCCTCACCAGGAGTACCTCAGATTTGTGGTACAGGATTGCCATTACCAATTCCAAACACTGCCGTTTGGACTGTCCACAGCACCGAGGGTCTTTACCAAGGTAATGGCAGAAATGATGATACTCCTTCGAAAAAAGGGAGTTTTAATTATCCCGTACTTGGACGATCTCCTTATAAAGGCGAGGTCCAAGGAGCAGTTGTTGGTCGGAGTAGCACTATCTCGGGAAGTGCTACAACAGCACGGATGGATTCTATACATTCCAAAGTCACAGCTGGTTCCTACCACACGCCTACTGTTCCTGGGGATGGTTCTGGACACAGAACAGAAAAAAGTGTTTCTCCCGCAGGAGAAAGCCAAGGAGCTGTCATCTCTAGTCAGAGACCTCCTGAAACCAAAACAGGTATCGGTGCATCACTGCACACGAGTCCTGGGAAAAATGGTAGCTTCTTACGAAGCAAAATTCCATTCGGCAGGTTCCATGCAAGAACCTTTCAGTGGGACCTCTTGGACAAGTGGTCGGGATCGCATCTTCAGATGCATCGGCTGATAACCCTGTCTCCAAGGACCAGGGTATCTCTACTGTGGTGGCTGCAGAGTGCTCATCTTCAAGAGGGCCGCAGATTTGGCATACAGGACTGGATCCTGGTAACCACGGATGCCAGCCTTCGAGGCTGGGGGGCAGTCACACAGGGAAGAAATTTCCAAGGACTTTGGTCAAGTCAGGAGTCGTCCCTACACATAAATATTCTGGAACTGAGGGCCATTTACAATGCCCTAAGTCTGGCAAGGCCTCTGCTTCAAAACCAGCCGGTACTGATCCAATCAGACAACATCACGGCAGTCGCCCATGTAAACCGACAGGGCGGCACAAGAAGCAAGATGGCGATGGCAGAAGCCACAAGGATTCTCCGATGGGCGGAAAATCACGTCTTAGCACTGTCAGCAGTGTTCATTCCAGGGAGTGGACAACTGGGAAGCAGACTTCCTCAGCAGACACGACCTACACCCGGGAGAGTGGGGACTTCATCCAGAAGTCTTCCAACTGTTGGTAAACCGTTGGGAAAGGCCACAGGTGGACATGATGGCGTCCCGCCTAAACAAAAAACTAGATATTGCGCCAGGTCAAGGGACCCTCAGGCAATAGCTGTGGACGCTCTAGTGACACCGTGGGTGTACCAGTCGGTTTATGTATTCCCTCCTCTGCCTCTCATACCAAAGGTACTGAGAATAATAAGAAAACGAGGAGTAAGAACGATACTCGTGGTTCCGGATGTGCCAAAAAGAGCTTGGTACCCAGAACTTCAAGAAATGATATCAGAGGACCCATGGCCTCTACCGCTCAGACAGGATCTGCTACAGCAGGGGCCCTGTCTGTTCCAAGACTTACCGTGGCTGCGTTTGACGGCATGGCGGTTGAATTCCGGATCCTAAAGGAAAAGGGCATTCCGGAAGAAGTCATTCCTACGCTGATAAAAGCCAGGAAAGAAGTAACCGCAAACCATTATCACCGTATTTGGCGAAAATATGTTGCGTGGTGTGAGGCCAGGAAGGCCCCAACAGAGGAATTTCAGCTGGGTCGTTTTCAGCACTTCCTACAGTCAGGGGTGACTATGGGCCTAATATTGGGTTCCATTAAGGTCCAGATTTCGGCTCTGTCGATTTTCTTCCAGAAAGAACTGGCTTCACTGCCTGGAGTTCAGACATTTGTAAAGGGAGTGCTACATATTCAGCCCCCTTTTGTGCCTCCTGTGGCACCTTGGGATCTCAACGTGGTGTTGAGTTTCTTAAAATCACATTGGTTTGAGCCACTTAAGACTGTGGATTTGAAATATCTCACGTGGAAAGTGGTCATGTTATTGGCCTTGGCTTCGGCCAGGCGTGTGTCAGAATTGGCGGCTTTGTCATGTAAAAGCCCTTATCTGATTTTCCATATGGATAGGGCAGAATTGAGGACTCGTCCCCAGTTTCTCCCTAAGGTGGTATCAGCTTTTCACTTGAACCAACCTATTGTAGTGCCTGCGGCTACTAGGGACTTGGAAGATTCCAAGTTACTGGACGTAGTCAGGGCCTTCAAAATTTATATTTCCAGGACGGCTGGAGTCAGGAAAACTGACTCGCTTTTTATCCTGTAGGCACCAAACAAAATAGGTGCTCCTGCTTCTAAGCAGACTATTGCTCGCTGAATTTGTAGCACAATTCAGCTGGAGCATTCTGCGGCTGGATTGCCGCATCCTAAATCAGTAAAAGCCCATTCCACGAGGAAAGTGGGCTCATCTTGGGCGGCTGCCCGAGGGGTCTCGGCTTTACAATTTTGCCGAGCTGCAACTTGGTCAGGGGCAAACACGTTTGCTAAATTCTACAAAATTGATACCCTGGCTGAGGAGGACCTTGAGTTCTCTCATTCGGTGCTGCAGAGTCATCCGCACTCTCCCGCCCGTTTGGGAGCTTTGGTATAATCCCCATGGTCCTTACGGAGTTCCCAGCATCCACTAGGACGTCAGAGAAAATAAGATTTTACTCACCGGTAAATCTATTTCTCGTAGTCCGTAGTGGATGCTGGGCGCCCATCCCAAGTGCGGATTGTCTGCAATACTTGTATGTAGTTATTGCCTAACTAAGGGTTATTGTTGAGCCATCTGTTGAGAGGCTCAGTTATATTTCATACTGTTAACTGGGTATAGTATCACGAGTTATACGGTGTGATTGGTGTGGCTGGTATGAGTCTTACCCGGGATTCAAAATCCTTCCTTATTGTGTCAGCTCTTCCGGGCACAGTATCCTAACTGAAGTCTGGAGGAGGGTCATAGTGGGAGGAGCCAGTGCACACCAGATAGTACCTAATCTTTCTTTTTTTTTTTTTTAAATAACGTTTTATTGGTTATATAAGCATATAAACAGATAGATACATCGTTGTAACAATAGAAGGCATATAAGGAACTAGTGAGAAATAATAATCAGGATGGAGGGGCACACAATAGACATATCAATAAGTAGCTGTGACGCTTGCCTCCAAATAGCCGAATTACCTAGTTGCTACAACTATTCTTTAAAGTTAGTAGAGGGGGTGAAAGAGAGAAAGAGCATGAAGAGGGAGAGGGGGGGGGGGGGAGGGAGGAAGAGAGAAGAAGGGTCGGCCAGTCCGAGCCACTTATAGAAGCCAGATTCAGGTGTAAATAAGGTCTGATTGATGTCTCAAATATTCAAAGTCAAACATATAGAATGAAACACTAAGTATTAGATGTTAAATGGTTGTCAATGGTGGTTCAGCGTTAAAATGCAAGGTCCATGGTGTCCATGTCTCAATAAAGGAGGTAGGGGAGTCTCGGAGAGAAGCCGTGATTCGTTCTAACTTATATGTGTACCAAATTGCGTTAATAGTAGCGGCCATGGTGGGAGGGGCCACAGATTTCCAATTAGATGCTATTAGGCATTTGGCTGTGTTCAGAATGTGTTTAATTAGGGCTCGTTGGTGGTGCGAGGTGTCAGGGATGGGGCGGGAGAGCAGTGAGTAAAAGGGTGAGTCCGGCATGGTTAAGTGCGTAACTTCTAAAACCAATTTATGAATTTGTCCCCAATACTGGCTAATTTTTGGACAAGACCACCAAACATGCACCTAATCTTTCTTTTAGAGTGCCCAGTCTCCTGCGGAGCCCGTCTATTCCCCCTGGTCCTTACGGAGTTCCCAGCATCCACTACGGACTACGAGAAATAGATTTACCGGTGAGTAAAATCTTATTTTTAATTATAGTACATATATATATTTCCCTCATGTGCTTATCCATTCTTACTTTAATAATCTTCAACTGCATCAACTCCAGCAGTCTTCTACCACCTGATACTTATTCCAGTGTCATCTGCTGATGTAACTATGTGTATTTACCCTGTACTTGTCCTATACTGTCATCAACTGTAAGTTGTTGTTTTCCTGTTTGATTATTCATGTACTCTGTAATTGGGCGCTATGGAACCCTTGTGGCGCCATATAAATAAAGGATAATAATAATAATAATATATCCATGTGCATACATATATACACATGTATATACATACATACATATAAACACACACACACACATGATATATATATATATATATATACGTGTGTGTGTGTATATATATATATATATATGTACTGTATGTGTGTACACACACATATATATATGGATATATATATATATATATATATATATATATATATGTATGCATGTTTAATATGCTATGTATATATGTATATGATTATGTATGTGTCTGTATGTATATATATATATATATATATATATATATATATATAATATGTGTGTAGATATGTGTGTGTGTATATATGTATATATATATACACACACACACTAGTTTTACGGACCCATCATATGCTGGGTCACCTCAGTCCCCACCCCCGTGATTGGCTCCGCCCAGTTCTGGAAACCCCCCCCATGCAAATCCTGCGTTTGCCACTGAGTTTTATCAGGATTAAAAAACGTGTGCTTATCACTCTTTTTTATTTTTTATTTGTTTGCAACTCCCAATAGATAACCTGGAATTATTTACACTTAAACATATGTAACAACAAGAGAGCGCAATATAGGGGGTCATTCCGAGTTGATCGTAGCCGTGCTAAGTTTAGCACAGCTACGATCGTTAACTCAGACATGCGGGGGGACGCCCAGCACAGGGCTAGACCTAGTCCGCCCCGCATGTCAGTGCTGCCCCCCCCCTCCCCCCCCCGCACAAATACAAAAGCATCGCACAGAGGCGATGCTTTTGTATTTGAGGAGTAACTCCCGGCCAGCACAGCTCCTGCGGCTGGCCGGGAGTTGCTTGTCGCTTCCGCTGGCTGCAGTGGCTGCCATGCCTGCGTTGGCTGGACCGCTCACCCTAAATGGCGGCTTAACGCCGGCGTTCAGCTCCCTCCCGCCTAGCGACCGCCTCTGTCTCAGAGGCGATCGCTAGGTAACGAAAGCTGCCATTCGCCAGCGCATGCGCAGTTCCGACCCGATCGCTGCGCTGCGACAAACTGCAGCGAGCAATCAGGTCGGAATGACCCCCATAATACACAAACAAATTTACTAATAATAATAATTAAAAATCACAATAATGCATATGATAAAATACTATGTAGAATATGTCGTTAATATCTGCAATAGGTCCCAGTGACCATTGGTTTTAGTGCATATACATCATCTCTGTATATATGTTTTAGCATCCACACTCGGCTGTTATATATTCCAATGAACAGTTCATTTGATATTTAGGTTTGTATAAGCCACCGTGGCTATATATCCAGCTCGCGCTGTACTCAACCTCTCACACTGTGGGGCCAGATGTACTAAGCCTGAAAAGTGATAAATATCACTGTGATAAAGCACCAGCCAATCGGCTCCTAACTGCCATGTTACAGGCTGTGTTTGAAAAATGACAGTTAGGAGCCGATTGGCTGGTGCTTTATCACAGTGATATTTATCACTTTTCAGGCTTAGTACATCTGGCCCACTAACTGTTAGCTCTCCGCTGTTATGTTGCCTCCTTCCTTTGGATATACCTGTGTGTAATCCGTCTTCCTCGATCAGGAGCTGGCACCGGAAAGAGGGGTAGATGTATCAAGCTTGGAGAAGTGATAAAGCAGTGATAAGTGATAACGCACCAGCCAATCATCACGGTTCGAAATATTACAGTTAGGAGCTGATTGGCTGGTGCATTAAATTTATCACCTTCCACTTATCACTTCTTTATCACTTCTCCAGGCTTAATACATCTGCCCCAGAGTGTGCAGATCCGCGGGCGGCACTGGGGAGGGAGAACGCGGCTGTTATCGGAGATGCCACAGTATATGAAGTCCAGTATTAGGGCACCTCACTAGGGCACCCACGGTCTGAGTTAGCAGGTGTGTTCACAATGGGCCTAGGGGGTCATTCCGACCCAATCGCTCGCTGTAGTTAATCGCAGCGCAGCGATCGGGACATTACTGTGCATGTGCCGCAGTGCGCCGGCCCATGCCAGCCGTCGTTGCCTATCGATCGCCTCTGAGGCGTGGCTGGACCGTGTGTGGGTGGGGGTGTGACATCACGCAGCCGATGCGGGCCGGGGAGCGACTCCCAAAGTGCAAAAGCATTGCTGCTGTGCGATGCCTTTGCACTTCTGTGGGGGGGGGGGGGACCAGCACTGACATGCGGGATGGGATAGCCCTGTGCTGGGCACCCCCCCCGCATGTCTATGGACATGATCGTAGACCTGCAAAATTTTGCAGGGCTATGATCAACTCGGAATGACAACCCTAATTTAGAGTTGAAGCAGCAAAATTGTTAGCAGTTGGGCAAAACCATGTGCACTGCAGGAGAGGCAGATATAACATGTGCAGAGAGAGTTAGATTTGGGTGGGGTGTGTTCAAACTGAAATCTAAATTGCAGTGTAAAAATAAAGCAGCCAGTATTTACCCTGCACAGAAACAATATAACCCACCCAAATCTAACTCTCTCTGCACATGTTATATCTGCTTCCCCTGCAGTGCACATGGTTTTGCCCAACTGCTAACAAATGTGCTGCTGCGATCAACTCTGAATTACCCCCAATGTGTTTAGACAATGGGGGTAATTCAGAGTTGATCGCAGCAGCAAATTTGTTAGCAGCTGGGCAAAACCATGGGGGTCATTCCGAGTTGTTCGCTCGCAAGCGGATTTTAGCAGATTTGCTCATGCTAAGCCGCCGCCTACTGGGAGTGAATCTTAGCATCTTAAAATTGCGAACGATGTATTCGCAATATTGCAATTACACACCTCGTAGCAGTTTCTGAGTAGCTCCAGACTTACTCGGCTTCTGCGATCATTTCACTGCTTGTCGTTCCTGGTTTGACGTCACAAACACACCCAGCGTTCGCCCAGGCACTCCTCCGTTTCTCCGGCCACTCCTGCGTTTTTTCCGGAAACGGTAGCGTTTTTTCCCACACGCCCATAAAACGGCCTGTTTCCGCCCAGTAACACCCATTTCCTGTCAATCACATTACGATCGCCAGAACGATGAAAAAGCCGTGAGTAAAAATCCTAACTGCATAGCAAATTTACTTGGCGCAGTGCGGACATTGCGCATGTGCATTAAGCGGAAAATCGCTGCGATGCGAAGATTTTTACCGAGCGAACAACTCGGAATGACCCCCCATGTGCACTGCAGGTGGGGTAGATATAACATGTGCAGAGTTAGATTTGGGTGGGTTATTTTGTTTCTGTGAAGGGTAAATACTGTCAGCTTTATTTTTACACTGCAATTTAGATTTGACTTTGAACACACCCCACCCAAATCTAACTCTCTCTGCACATGTTATATCTGCCTCCCCCTGCAGTGCACATGGTTTTGCCAAACTGCTAACAAATTTGCTGCTACAATCAACTCTGAATTAGGCCCAAAGGGGGTCATTCCGAGTTGATCACTAGCTGAAAATGTTTGCTGCGCTGCGATTAAGTAAAAAAATGGCACTTCTGCGCATGCGTATGCGGCACAGTGTGCACGCGCGACGTACTTTCACAAAGGGCGATGTATTTTTACACAAGGTTTAGCAAAGCTTTTCAGTCGCAATGGCCGCCGCAGAGTGATTGACATGAAGTGGGCGTTTCTGGGTGTCAACTGTCCGTTTTCAGTGAGTGCTCAAAAAACACAGGCGTGCGGGAAAAAAAAGCAGGCGTGGCTGGCCGAACACAGGGCATGTTTGTGACGTCAAATCCGGTACTGAATGGTCTGAAGTGATCGCAAGCGCTGAGTAGGTCTGGAGCTACTCTAAAACTGCACAATTTTTTTTTGTAGCCGCTCTACGATCCTTTTCGTTCGCACTTCTGCTAAGCTAAAATACACTCCCAGTGGGAGGCGGCATAGCATTTGCACGACTACTAAAAACTGCTAGCGAGCGATCAACTCGGAATGACCCCCAATGAACTAAGTTGCTTGCTATTGTTATATGTTAAAATATCCTTAACAATGCCTCTTGTTTAAATTTATATTGTAATTGTTGTTATTTTATACTAAGGTGGTTTATTGTCTATACACAATATAAATTAATATACAAAATATTTTCTTATGTCTATACAAATTTGTTATGCCTTTAAACCTTTTAATAACGGAAGCAAAATTTACTAATAGCAAAAATCTATTAATAACTAAAAATATATGAGATAAAAATTTACCATTATTTTTTTTTTATTATCATTATTCATTTTTTTTAATATGGTTTCCAAAAAGACAATTCCTAATTCCCACAGCAAATTAATTTGACTGCTTATGCAATAATTTATTGTACAGACTGCATTTAATTACACATTCACAGTAAAAGGGGGAAAAAACTAAGGATTTCAGATAGCTTAGGAAAGCAATTTGTTTAGCAGAATCTCAGTGTGACTCTCATACAGTATTATAGGGTATATGAGTTCCAGACACAGCACTAGCTGTTTATCAAGAGATGATTCTGTTCTAAGAGAAACAAGCTGCACCCCAACAGCATTTGCCTTTATAACAAAATGATTGACTGGAAGATATTTTTCCTTATACTCCTTTTCCATCTGTAGCACGGGTCGCAGCCGGGAGCCTGACACGGCTGCGACCCGTGCTACAGCCCCCTTTCCCACAGCGCTCACTAACCCGGCATATTGCCGGGTTGGTGACGCTGCTGCTGACACGGCAGGGGCGGCGCTGGGAGATCACATGATCTCCCAGCAACGCCCTTCCATTCACTGTGAACGGGAGCCGTGTCGCCTCGACACGGCTTCCGTTCACACTACACAGCTGACCGGGTTGAACAGGTGTTCAACCCAGCTAGCTACCCAGGTTGGATTCCCGTATCACTTGATCCGGGAATTTGCAGGGGGGGGCCGTTTCCACTAGGAAAAAACACGGGGAAAATGCGCTCCCCCGCGCATTTACCCGTGTTTTTAAAGCTAGTGGAAAAGGGGTATAAGACTGCAGAGCTTCTATTTTTGAACATAATTTAGATAGTGATACAAATAATTTTCACCCAAATTTTCAATGTGAAAATTTATATTTTCACGCAAATTTACTAAAATTCTCTTGCCGGAATAATAGACCATCCTAGCGAAGAGCTGGAAGTAGTCATCATATAACTTCCCCAGAGTGACCAATATCCACCAGTCCCTATTAACTCTAGCACACAGAGGATCAAGTTCCTGTAACCCAATATACCCCCACAAAAGTAGAATAAATGCAAACCCAGGATCGCTAACATTTTAGAAACCCGGTTCTGGATTTTGACAGCCTGGATCCTGAACCCAGTTTTATGCTCTACCATATTGGCCAACCAGACACACATGTAAATCATGAACTATTGTAGTATTTCTGATGAGGCCTTCCAAAAGACTGATAGGATTGGGCATTCCTATCATAGAAGGCCCAGTGGGTTGGATCTAATTACCCTAATAAATCATTCCTACTAAACATGGAACAGTATGTTGAATCTTCTCTATGACTTTAGGAGTGAAGGGAAAATGGTAATTTATATACTGTGGCACCTGTACAGTACCACATAGTATTTTGTGTAGTGTTTCCATCACCTTAGTGCAGTGGTTCTCAAACTCTGTCCTCAGGACCCCACATGGTTCACGTTTTCCATGTTACCCAGCAGCTGCACTGTGTATCACCAACTGTCACATCTTAAAAATCTACAGGTGACCTGCAAAATATGGACCGTGTGGGGTCCTGAGGACCGAGTTTGAGAACCTGTGCCTTAGTGCCAGGAAAGTAGTTTTTTTGTTGAGCTGTACACAGGACCTCAAAGAGAGTCAGCAAGTGGGGAGGTCTTAATCTTGTCAAAAGGTGCTAATGTGTTTGTAAATCCAGATATTTTGTGTCCTACTAAGTGGTGACAAGTTTTGGACCTGCTACATATATGTGTGGCAAGGTGCATTATAGCATGGACTTTCTCTGGGGTCAATTTTGTCATGCCTATTCCCCGCGAAGCATGCGCCTTATGTCTCTATTGGAAAAATGTGGGTGGTGCCAATTCTCTTTCTGGCACAGGGCACCAAAAAGTCTAGTTACAGCTCTGTCGTATTTATAATGGGTGCACCCATTTTTTCCAATACTTAGCCTCCATAGGCCTGCATTGCATCAGCAGTGCTGCAGGAATCACTAGGAAAATGGTGTATCTGCTATTTTCCCAGCATTTTGCACATGAACAGTAAGAAAATCTCTGAGAAAATGGGCGCCATAACATGTTCCCGGTGACCTGTGCATGCATACTAGGGACATCTGGGACAGCGCTTGGGTCCCCTAGTGCCCAGAGTATACAATGCTGCCAGCAAGAGAGGAGGGAATGCAGACGGACTCGGCACATGGGCCTCCTCCTCTCTTAATACGCCCCTGTTGGAAGCATTTGTAATAAGTAAATAATTCTTGGATGTGCATTAATTTAGCTTTTTCTTTTCGGATGTCCCTGCATGTGATTTTCAGCACATATGGGCGAATATTAATTTCTTATTGTTACTAATAGCTGAGATAAAGAAATTCTAATTATTGGGTCTAAAACCGGATAATTAGTTAATATGCCACTTGGTCCCAATAGTTATAATTTCTTATTGTGGAAATAAGAACTCAAGTATCATAAAAAGCCATCCAGGGACTGGGGACTATGGCACAGTGCCAGAGTCTGTATCTCCTGTGCCACAGCTATCTTTCCAATAATATCTCTGGAAAGAAGGCACCACCAGCAGCCCAGTATGTAATACATTTATATTTTTCTGTGCAAGGTAAACACTGGCTGCTTTTGCATGTAGCCCACAAATGATGGACAGCTTTATTTTTACACTGCTATTTAGATTACAGTTGGACACCCCCCTCCCAAATGTAAATCTCTGCACATATTGAAATCTGCCCCACCAGCAGTGCAACATGCTTTTGCCCAGGTGCACAGTTTCTTACTCTTTTCTGCTTTACTTCCAAATGAGAATCAGGACCACCATGGACCAGTCACACATCATATGTCCCTACTGAAGCTCTCTGTAGCTCTCAGTTCTCCGCTCGAAACTTCTCTGGTAGACTATAAAAAGAAATAATATAAAAAAAAAAACTGAAGACTTCTATGATGGACCTAAAATTGGAGTCAACTTGGACATGAGTTATGCTTCACCAGACTCCGTAGAACTTGATTAGAGTAGAAAGTTAGAAACTGAACCTCTGTATTTCCATCTATAGCTTCAATTGTGAAGATCACACAACCTCAGCTTACCATCTCCTAGCCAATCACAAAAAGACAGTAGTGCCCTGAGGCAGTACAATGAATGCTCGCTCTAGTCTTCAGGTTATAACCACCTGTTAAATGGTACTTAATCTAAGGGACATTACAGTCAGAATATAGGGGGTCATTCCGATATGATCGTAGCTGTGCTAAATTTAGCACAACTACGATCATTCACACTGACATGCGGGGGGACGCCCAGCACAGGGCTAGTAGTCCGCCCCGCATGTCAGTGCCGCCCCCCCCCCCGCGCAGAAGTGCAAAGGCATCACACAGCGGCGATGCCTTTGCACTTCAAGAGTAGCACCCGACCAGCGCAGCTTTAGCGTGCTGGCGGGGAGCTACTCATTGCACCCGGCCCGCAGCGGCTGCGTGTGACGTCACACAGCCGCTGCAGCCCGCCGCCCATTCGGTCCAGCCACGCCTGCATTGGCCGGACCGTGCCCACGAAACGGCGGCCAAACGCCGCCGCTCCGCCCCCGCCCAGCGACCACCTCTGCCTGTCAATCAGGCAGAGGCGATCGTAGCGGCCCTACGGCAGTTCTGACCCGATCGTACCGCTACGATAAACTGAGGCTAAAGACATGTTTAAACAACATGATCTCTCTTTTTAACCTGGACAAATATAATAGTAACTAGGCGATTCATCGCGCCCTACGGGCGCTCTTCACACCGTCGTTAGGGGCTTCGCCCCGTTAACCTCTGCACGGCTTTGCCGCGGGTGGGGGAGGGGGCAATTAGCCGGGGTGGTGCGGTTGGGGGTGGGTGGGTGTGAGGGTGCTATGGTTGCAGGGGCGGGTGGGGGAGGGGGTGGAGTGCCACGGGTGGTGGGTGCCGCGGGTGTTGGTGCTGCGGGTGGGGGAGAGGGTGGGAGTGCCGTGGGTGGGGTGCGAATGCGGTTGGTTGCCGCGGGTGTTGGTGCTACGGGTTGGGGGAGGGGGCGGGAGATCCGCGGGTGGGTGGCGCGGGTGTTTGTGCTTTGGGTGGGGGAGGGGACGGGAGTGCCGCGGGTGGTGCGCGTGTTGGTGCAGCGGGTGGGGGAGGGGGGAGGGAGTGCCACGGGTGGTGGGTGGATGCGGTGGGTGCCGCGGGTGTTGGTGCTGCGGGTGGAGGAGGGGGTGGAGTGCCACGGGTGGTGGGTGGATGTGGTAGGTGGCGCGGGTGTTGGTGCTGCGGGTGGGGGAGAGGGTGGGAGTGCAGCGGGTGGGGGGCGAATGCGGTTGGTTACCGCGGGTGTTGGTACTACGGGTTGGGGGCGGGAGTTCCGCGGGTGGGTGGCGCGGGTGTTTGTGCTCTGGGTGGGGGAGGGGACGGGAGTGCCGCGGGTGTTGGTGCAGCGGGTGGGGGAGGGGTTCCACGGGTGGTGGGTGCCGCGGGTGTTGGTGCTGCGGGTGGGGGAGGGGGTGGAGTGCCACGGGTGGTGGGTTGATGCGGTGGGTGCCGCGGGTAGGTGGCGCGGGTGTTGGTGCTGCGGGTGGGGGAGAGGGTGGGAGTGACGCGGGTGGGGGGCGAATGCAGTTGGTTACCGCGGGTGTTGGTGCTGTGGGTGGGGGAGGGGGCAGAGTGCCACGGGTGGTGCGGGTGTTGGTGCTGCGGGTGGGGGAGGGGGTGGAGTGCCACGGGTGGTGGGTGGATGCGGTGGGTGCCGCGGGTAGGTGGCGTGGGTGTTGGTGCTGCGGGTGGGGGAGAGGGTGGGTATGGGGGAGGGGCAGGGTTGCAGCGGATGGGGGAGGGGCGGGGGGTGCTGCGGGTGTGGGAGCTACGGGTGGGAGTGCCGCGGGTGGGAGCGGATGTGGGGGATGCGTTGGGTGCCGCTGGGGGGGGGGGGGGCAGTTGGTGTTGGTGCTGCGGGTGGGGGAGGGGGCAGAGTGCCACGGGTGGTGCGGGTGTTGGTGCAGCGGGTGGGGGAGGGGGGGGGGAGTGCCACGGGTGGTGGGTGGATGCGGTGGGTGCCGCGGGTGTTGGTGCTGCGGGTGGAGGAGGGGGTGGAGTGCCACGGGTGGTGGGTGGATGCGGTAGGTGGCGCGGGTGTTGGTGCTGCGGGTGGGGGAGAGGGTGGGAGTGCAGCGGGTGGGGGGCGAATGCGGTTGGTTACCGCGGGTGTTGGTGCTACGGGTTGGGGGCGGGAGTTCCGCGGGTGGGTGGCGCGGGTGTTTGTGCTCTGGGTGGGGGAGGGGACGGGAGTGCCGCGGGTGTTGGTGCAGCGGGTGGGGGAGGGGTTCCACGGGTGGTGGGTGCCGCGGGTGTTGGTGCTGCGGGTGGGGGAGGTGGTGGAGTGCCACGGGTGGTGGGTTGATGCGGTGGGTGCCGCGGGTAGGTGGCGCGGGTGTTGGTGCTGCGGGTGGGGGAGAGGGTGGGAGTGACGCAGGTGGGGGGCGAATGCAGTTGGTTACCGCGGGTGTTGGTGCTGTGGGTGGGGGAGGGGGCAGAGTGCCACGGGTGGTGCGGGTGTTGGTGCTGCGGGTGGGGGAGGGGGTGGAGTGCCACGGGTGGTGGGTGGATGCGGTGGGTGCCGCGGGTAGGTGGCGTGGGTGTTGGTGCTGCGGGTGGGGGAGAGGGTGGGTATGGGGGAGGGGCAGGGTTGCAGCGGGAGGGGGAGGGGCGGGGGGTGCTGCAGGTGTGGGAGCTACGGGTGGGAGTGCCGCGGGTGGGAGCGGATGTGGGGGATGCGTTGGGTGCCGCTGGGGGGGGGGGGCAGTTGGTGTTGGTGCTGCGGGTGGGGGAGGGGGCAGAGTGCCACGGGTGGTGCGGGTGTTGGTGCTGTGGGTGGGGGAGTGCCACGGGTGTTGGGTGGATGCGGTGGGTGCCGCGGGTGTTGGTGCTGCGGGTGGGGGAGAGGGTGGGAGTGCCGCGGGTGGGGGCGAATGCGGTAGGTTGCCGCGGGTGTTGGTGCTACGGGTTGGGGGAGGGGGCGGGAGTTCCGTGGGTGGGTGGCGCGGGTGTTTGTGCTCTGGGTGGGGGAGGGGACGGGAGTGCCGCGGGTGGTGCGGGTGTTGGTGCTGCGGGTGGGGGAGTGCCACGGGTGGTGGGTGGATGCGGTGGGTGCCACGGGTGGGGGAGGGGGGGGGAGTGCCACGGGTGGTGGGTGGATGCGGTGGGTGCCGCGGGTGTTGGTGCTGCGGGTGGGGGAGGGGGTGGAGTGCCACGGGTGGTGGGTGGATGCGGTGGGTGCTGCGGGTAGGTGGCGCGGGTGTTGGTGCTGTGGGTGGGGGAGAGGGTGGGAGTGCAGCGGGTGGGGGGCGAATGCGGTTGGTTACCGCGGGTGTTGGTGCTACGGGTGGGGGAGGGGGCGGGAGTTCTGCGGGTGGGTGGCGCGGGTGTTTGTGCTTTGGGTGGGGGAGGGGACGGGAGTGGCGCGGGTGGTGTGGGTGTTGGTGCAGCGGGTGGGGGAGGGGGGGGGAGTGCCACGGGTGGTGGGTGGGTGCCACGGGTGTTGGTGCTGCGGGTGGGGGAGGGGGCAGAATGCCACGGGTGGTGGGAGGATGCGGTGGGTGCCGCGGGTGTTGGTGCTGCGGGTGGGGGAGAGGGTGGGAGTGCTGCGGGTGGGGGGCGAATGCGGTTGGTTACCACGGGTTTTGGTGCTACGGGTGGGGGAGGGGGCGGGAGTTCCGCGGGTGGGTTGCGTGGGTGTTTGTGCTCTGGGTGGGGGAGGGGACGGGAGTGCCGCGGGTGGTGGGTGGAGACGGTGGGTGTTTGTGCTACGGGTGGGGGAGGGGGCAAGAGCAGTGGCGCCACAACGTGGGAGCGGGGAGTGCGGCCCGCACCCGGGTGTTACCCTCTGAGGGGTGACACCAAAGTGCCGGCTCCTGTCACAGCGCAGAAGCCAGCACTGCAGATTCAGCAGTGTCCCCCGAACCACAACGTGCCGAAAACGGGGGTCGGGACGCGAAGCCACGCCCCCTTCCGCGAAGCTGCGCCCCCTTTTCGCCCGCGACCGCAGCGGGTGTTAGAAAAGTGAAGACTCTGGGCGGGAGTGCTGCGGATGTTGCTGCTGCGGGAGGGGGAGGGGACGGGAGTGCCGCGGGAGGGGGGCAGATGCGGGTGGTTGCCGCGGGCGGGAGGGAGGGGGGGGGGCGAGTCACTGTTCAGCATGTCTCCCTGACTCAGTGGCAGCCGCAAGACTGTGAGGCGGGTAATGTGAGATCCGCTCACAGTCAGCGGCTGCGGTGTCACCACTCACCAGGGGCAGTACGGGGAGAAGGGAGACAGGGGACTGGGCGGAGATCAGGAGGGGACTGGGCGAAGAGAGGGAGGGGACTGTTCCTGGCCAGATCTGTGCCTGTGACTCCGCCCAGCGTTACGGCCAGCACAGAGTCACAGAGTTGGGCAAATATATAGGAGATTGCCGTAGGAAGACTCACATCTTTTGCCAGTAATGATTTATTATAAGAATATAATAAGAGGTGCATGTCACTCCCCCAGAAACCTAATCACATTCTACAGCAGGCATTGACAACCAATGGCTTGTACATCATTCCAAACATAGGTCTACAAAATGCATCTCACAATAATGCAATACAGCAAAAATAAGATTTTACTCACCGGTAAATCTATTTCTCGTAGTCCGTAGTGGATGCTGGGGACTCCGTAAGGACCATGGGGAATAGCGGCTCCGCAGGAGACTGGGCACAGCTAAGAAAGAATTAGGACTACCTGGTGTGCACTGGCTCCTCCCACTATGACCCTCCTCCAGACTTCAGTAAGGATACTGTGCCCAGAAGAGCTGACACAATAAGGAAAGGATTTTGAATCCCGGGTAAGACTCATACCAGCCACACCAATCACACCGTATAGCTCGTGATATTATACCCAGTTAACAGTATGAACATAACAGAGCCTCTCAACAGATGGCTCAACAATAACCCTTTTAGTTAACAATAACTATATACAAGTATTGCAGACAGTCCGCACTTGGGACGGGCGCCCAGCATCCACTACGGACTACGAGAAATAGATTTACCGGTGAGTAAAATCTTATTTTCTCTAACGTCCTAGTGGATGCTGGGGACTCCGTAAGGACCATGGGGATTATACCAAAGCTCCCAAACGGGCGGGAGAGTGCGGATGACTCTGCAGCACCGAATGAGAGAACTCAAGGTCCTCCTCAGCCAGGGTATCAAATTTGTAGAATTTTGCAAACGTGTTTGCCCCTGACCAAGTAGCAGCTCGGCAAAGTTGTAAAGCCGAGACCCCTCGGGCAGCCGCCCAAGAAGAGCCCACTTTCCTCGTGGAATGGGCTTTTACAGATTTAGGCTGTGGCAGGCCAGCCACAGAATGCGCAAGCTGAATTGTGCTACAAATCCAGCGAGCAATAGTCTGCTTTGAAGCAGGAGCACCCATCTTGTTTGGTGCATACAGGATAAATAGCGAGTCAGTCTTCCTGACTCCAGCCGTCCTGGAAACATAAATTTTCAAGGCCCTGACTACGTCCAGTAACTTGGAGTCCTCCAAGTCCCTAGTAGCCGCAGGCACCACGATAGGTTGGTTCAAGTGAAAAGCTGATACCACCTTAGGAAGAAATTGGGGACGAGTCCTCAATTCTGCCCTATCCATATGGAAAATCAAATAGGGGCTTTTACATGACAAAGCCGCCAATTCTGACACCCGCCTTGCCGAAGCCAAGGCCAAAAGCATGACCACTTTCCACGTGAGATATTTTAAATCCACGGTTTTGAGTGGCTCAAACCAATGTGACTTTAGGAAACCCAACACCACGTTGAGGTCCCACGGTGCCACTGGGGGCACAAAAGGAGGCTGAATATGCAGCACTCCCTTGACAAATGTCTGAACTTCAGGCAGTGAAGCCAGTTCTTTTTGGAAGAAAATCGACAGAGCCGAAATTTGGACCTTAATGGAACCCAATTTTAGGCCCATAGTCACCCCTGACTGTAGGAAGTGCAGAAATCGACCTAACTGGAATTCCTCCGTTGGGGCCTTCCTGGCCTCACACCACGCAACATATTTTCGCCATATGCGGTGATAATGTTGTACGGTTACATCTTTCCTAGCTTTAATAAGCGTAGGAATGACTTCCTCCGGAATACCCTTTTCTTTTAGGATCCGGTGTTCAACCGCCATGTCGTCAAACGCAGCCGCGGTAAGTCTTGGAACAGACAGGGCCCCTGCAGCAGCAGGTCCTGTCTGAGCGGCAGAGGCCATGGGTCCTCTGAGATCATTTCTTGAAGTTCCGGGTACCAAGCTCTTCTTGGCCAATCCGGAAAAATGAGTATAGTTCTTACGCCTCTTCTCCTTATTATCCTCAGTACCTTGGGTATGAGAGGAAGAGGAGGGAACACATAAACCGACCGGTACACCCACGGTGTCACTAGAGCGTCCACAGCTATCGCCTGAGGGTCTCTTGACCTGGCGCAATATTTTTCCAGCTTTTTGTTTAAGCGGGGCGCCATCATGTCCACCTGTGGCCTTTCCCAACGGTTTACAATCAGTTGGAAGACTTCTGGATGAAGTCCCCACTCTCCCGGGTGGAGGTCGTGCCTGCTGAGGAAGTCTGCTTCCCAGTTGTCTACTCCCGGAATGAACACTGCTGACAGTGCTAACACGTGATTTTCCGCCCAACGGAGAATCCTTGTGGCTTCTGCCATCGCCGCCCTGCTTCTTGTGCCGCCCTGTCGATTTACATGGGCGACCGCCGTGATGTTGTCTGACTGGATCAGAACCGGCCGGTTTTGAAGCAGGGGCTTTGCTTGACTTAGGGCATTGTAAATGGCCCTCAGTTCCAGAACATTTATGTGTAGGGAAGTCTCCTGACTCGACCAAAGTCCTTGGAAGTTTCTTCCCTGAGTGACTGCCCCCCAGCCCCGAAGGCTGGTATCCGTGGTCACCAGGACCCAGTCCTGTATGCCGAATCTGCGGCCCTCTCTGAGATGAGCACTCTGCAGCCACCACAGCAGAGACACCCTGGTCCTTGGAGACAGGGTTATCAACCGATGCATTTGAAGATGCGATCCGGACCATTGGTCCAACAGGTCCCACTGAAAAGTTCTGGCATGGAACCTGCCGAATGGAATCGCTTCGTAGGAAGCTACCATCTTTCCCAGGACTCGCGTGCAATGATGCACCGACACCTGTTTTGGTTTCAGGAGGCCTCTCACTAGAGACGACAGCTCCTCGGCTTTCTCCTCTGGGAGAAACACTTTTTTCTGGACCGTGTCCAGAATTCGGCCATTACCTTGGTAAATACCCTCGGTGCCGTGGACAGGCCGAACGGCAACGTCTGGAATTGGTAATGACAATCCTGTACCACAAATCTGAGGTACTCCTGGTGAGGATGGTAAATGGGGACATGCAGGTATGCATCCTTGATGTCCAGAGATACCATGTAATCTCCCTCTTCCAGGCTTGCAATAACCGCCCTGAGCGATTCCATCTTGAACTTGAATTTTTTCAAATATGTGTTCAAGGATTTCAAATTTAAAATGGGTCTCACCGAACCGTCCGGTTTCGGTACCACAAACATTGTGGAATAGTAACCCCGTCCTTGTTGAAGTAGGGGCACCTTGACTATCACCTGCTGGGAATACAGCTTGTGAATTGCCTCTAACACAGCCTCCCTTTCTGAAGGAGTCGTTGGTAAGGCAGATTTGAGGAAACGGCGGGGGGGGATGTCTCGAATTCCAGCCTGTACCCCTGAGATACCACTTGAAGGATCCAGGGATCTACCTGTGAGCGAACCCACTGATTGCTGAAGTTTTTGAGACGGCCCCCCACCGTACCTGGCTCTGCCTGCTGAGCCCCAGCGTCATGCGGCGGACTTAGCAGAAGAAGCGGGGGAGGACTTTTGTTCCTGGGAAGTGGCTGTATGCTGCAGCTTTTTTCCCCTACCTCTGCCTCTGGGCAGAAAGGACGCGCCTCTACCCCGTCTGCTCTTTTGGGGGCGAAAGGACTGCACCTGATAATACGGTGCTCTCTTTGGTTGTGAGGGGACATGTGGCAAAAATGCCGACTTCCCAGCTGTTGCTGTGGAAACTAAGTCTGAAAGACCATCCCCGAACAACTCCTCACCCTTATAAGGCAAAACTTCCATGTGCCTTTTGGAATCTGCATCCCCTGTCCACTGCCGGGTCCATAACCCTCTCCTGGCACAAATGGACAGAGCACTTATTTTTGATGCCAGCCGGCAAATATCCCTCTGTGCATCTCTTATGTAAAAGACAGCGTCTTTAATATGCTCTACGTTAAGCAATATAGGCCCTCATTCCGAGTTGATCGGTCGGTATTTTTCATCGCATCGCAATGAAACTCCGCTTAGTACGCATGCGCAATATTCGCACTGCGCCAAGTAATTTAACAATGAAGATAGTATTTTTACTCACGGCTTTTTCATCGCTCCGGCGATCGTAATGTGATTGACAGGAAATGGGTGTTACTGGGCGGAAACACGGCGTTTTATGGGCGTGTGGTTGAAAACGCTACCGTTTCCGGAAAAAACGCAGGAGTGGCCGGAGAAACGGGGGAGTGTCTGAGCGAACGCTGGGTGTGTTTGTGACGTCAAACCAGGAACGACAAGCACTGAACTGATCGCACAGGCAGAGTAAGGTTGAAGTTACTCAGAAACTGCAAAGTAGTTTGTAATCGCAATATTGCGATTACATCGGTCGCAATTTTAAGAAGCTAAGATACACTCCCAGTAGGCGTAGGCTTAGCGTGTGTAACTCTGCTAAATTCGCCTTGCGACCGATCAACTCGGAATGAGGGCCATAGTGTCCCTGTCTAGGGTGTCAATGTTCTCTGACAGGGAGTCTGACCATGCAGCTGCCGCACTGCACATCCATGCTGAGGCAATAGCTGGTCTCAGTATAATACCAGTGTGTGTATATATAGCTTTTTGGAGAGCCTCCTGCTTTCTGTCAGCAGGTTCCTTTAGGGCGGCCGTATCTTGGGACGGCAGTGCCACCTTTTTTTATAAGCGCGTAAGTGCTTTATCCACCTTAGGGGGTGTTTCCCAACGTGACCTATCCTCTGGCGGGAAAGGGTACGCCATTAGTAATTTTTTTGAAATTACAAATTTTTTATCAGGGGAAGCCCACGCTAGATTACACACACATCATTTAATTCTTCAGAAGGGGGAAAAACTACAGGTAGTTTTTTCTCCCCAAACATAATACCCTTTTTTGTGGTACCTGGGGTCACCTCAGAAATGTGTAAAACATTTTTCATTGCCTCAATCATATAACGAGTGGCCCTATTGGACATTACATTAGTCTCTTCGTCGTCGACACTGGTATCAGTATCCGTGTCGATATCTGTGTCTGTCACCTGAGGTAGCGGGCGTTTTAGAGCCCCTGATGACCTTTGAGACGTCTGGGCAGGCACGGGCTGAGAAGCCGGCTGCCCCACATTTGGCATGTCGTCAAATTTTTTATGTAAGGAGTCGACACTTTCGCGTAATTCCTTCCACAAGTCCATCCACTCCGGTGTCTGCCCCGCAGTGGGTGACAACACATTTATAGGCACCTGCTCCTCCTCCACATAAGTCTCCTCATCAAACATGTCGACACAGCCGTACCGACACACCGCACACACACAGGGAATGCTCTGACAGAAGACAGGACCCCACAAAGCCCTTTGGGGAGACAGAGAGAGAGTATGCCAGCACACACCAGAGCGCTATATAATACAGGGATTAACTAAATTATATCCCCTATAGCTGCTATATATGTAATTTGCGCCTAAATTTAGTGCCCCCCCCCCTCTCTTTTTTACCCTTTTCTGTAGTGTAGACTGCAGGGGAGAGTCAGGGAGCTTCCTTCCAGCGGAACTGTGAGGGAAAAATGGCGCCAGTGTGCAGAGGGAGATAGCTCCGCCCCTTATTTGCGGACTTTTCTCCCGCTTTTTTATGGATTCTGGCAGGGGTATTTATCACATATATAGCCTCTGGGGCTATATATTGTGATATATTTGCCAGCCAAGGTGTATTTATTGCTTCTCAGGGCGCCCCCCCCCCCCCCCCAGCGCCCTGCACCCTCAGTGACCGGAGTGTGAAGTGTGTATGAGGAGCAATGGCGCACAGCTGCAGTGCTGTGCGCTACCTTGGTGAAGACTGATGTCTTCTGCCGCCGATTTTCCGGATTCTTCTTGCTTCTGGCTCTGTAAGGGGGCCGGCAGCGCGGCTCCGGGACCGAACACCAATGGCCGGTTCCATGCGGTCGATCCCTCTGGAGCTAATGGTGTCCAGTAGCCTAAGAAGCCCAAGCTACCACTAGTTAGGTAGGTTCGCTTCTTCTCCCCTTAGTCCCTCGCTGCAGTGAGTCTGTTGCCAGCAGATCTCACTGTAAAATAAAAAACCTAACATATACTTTCTTTCTAGGAGCTCAGGAGAGCCCCTAGTGTGCATCCAGCTCGGCCGGGCACAGGATTCTAACTGAAGTCTGGAGGAGGGTCATAGTGGGAGGAGCCAGTGCACACCAGGTAGTCCTAATTCTTTCTTAGCTGTGCCCAGTCTCCTGCGGAGCCGCTATTCCCCATGGTCCTTACGGAGTCCCCAGCATCCACTAGGACGTTAGAGAAACAATGGTTCTAAAAAATCAAATAAAAAACAAATCCGGAAAGCCCAATAGCCAAGCATATTAGAGCATAAACCTCAATGTTGTTAAATTAATCCAGGTAATCCTGCTGTAGAAAGCTCAGCGCATATAAGAAAAGACAACAGGAAAACCACAAATTGTGGAACACAGCACTTTAATCTTGCTGTAAAACATTAACATCTTCACTTACAGCAGGGAGGTGAGCGATGTATGTAAACAGATGACCACAGAGCAACACTGAGTTCAAAGCTCCGTAAAACGCTCGAAAATAATTTTGATACAAACAATACACAAGAGGCTCCCTCAAATACACTGGTATTCTTCTTGAAGAAACAACATAATAAGGTCTGTTTATGTGCATTACTTTGATGTTTCCTTTCTGTAGAGTTAACTGGGTAAAAATATCTAGATATGATTGAGGGATGTGCTCTCCCTCTACAGCTATTTAGAAGTGGGGCAAGATCTGGGATGGTAAAGCATCTCTGCATCCCTGTGAAACACATATGTGACTGCACCAGGTGACCTCCCTTTATCTGAGTTCATTTTCTAAAGGACCAAGGGGGTCATTCCGAGTTGTTCGCTCGCTAGCAATTTTTAGCAGCCGTGCAAAAGCTATGCCGCCGCCCACTGGGAGTGTATTTTAGCTTAGCAGAAGTGCGAACATTTTTATCGTAGAGCGGCGCAACATTTTTTTGTGCAGTTTCAGAGTAGCTGAAAACCTACTCAGCGCTTGCGATCACTTCAGACTGTTTAGTTCCTGTTTTGACATCACAAACCCGCCCTGCGTTCGCCCAGCCACGCCTGCGTTTTTCCAAACACTCCCTGAAAACGGTCAGTTGACACCCAGAAATGCCCACTTCACGTCAATCACACTGCGGCCACCAGTGCGACTGATATGCATCGCTAGACCCTGAGCAAAACTACATCGTTCGTTGTGCCCGTATGACGCGCGTGCACCTTGCGCTGCATATGCATGCGCAGAACTGCCATTTTTTAGCCTGATCGCTGCCCTGCGAACAAATGCAGCTAGCGATCAACTCGGAATGACACCCAATATGCAAGTGCTGGAAGACCGTCCTGCATTAATTCTGTAGGCTGCTGAAAGGTTGTTTTCACATAATAGTTTATAGTTTTTACAATGCAAGGATGCACTGATAAAAAAACCTTAAAAAGGAACAAAGAAATACCAGGATGGGGATCCAAGTGTCAAGAGCAGAGAGCATAGTGATGTGATTGATGTCATCATGGCCTTGGAACCAGCCCCAGAGCAGGGCTCACTGTCAAACATGTGTTATAATGAGAGGAAGCGGGGCCATTGGCACAACATCGTACAGCTTCTGGGGTGCTCCGGGCAGCTTTACACACTGCAGGGTGTGTAACCGGATTGTCCTCTGGAAGCTCCAAGCAGCACTGTAGCACTAGCCTCACGGTACTATTGCAGGTATTCTGATAGCCATATGCAGGTTCCATGGAGCAGCGATGGTGTTCCATGAGCAACTCCCCTCCCTATGGCCCTGCTAGGATCCAACAGCATAATACCGTGAATCACGGAAATTGCATGAAGTCATGATAATGCAAGTTCCCTACATGCCCACGTCACTTGGGAAGTAGGTGGGATCCAGGGATTTTGGAAGGACTACCGAAAATGTGCCATTCCGGCAGGGCAGGTAAGTATGTGTTAAAGATTATACAGGACCTGTGTACCCATTTATACAGCAAAGTGATTGAAAGTAAAAAAAAATAGAACGGCAGCTGCTGCATTAACGCCCATTAGTGTGTGAGATGCATAGGAGGGCAGACATAAGGCCAATAAAAACTGTTGCGGCTTTCAAATAAAACTGAAGAACTCTAACATATATATATTTATAAAACTTTTATGTACCAAATAGTGGGCCTTGCTTACGAAGCACAAAAATCCCTTAGTGGGGTTGTGCGCCTAGTTTTCTGTCAAAGGGCATGGAGTTATAGCTTCTCAGCCTTCTGGCCAAGACCAGATGTATATGCCTATGTATGCTGATGGGGCTTAAAGGTGTCCCCAGTAGGCGATGGGCCGTCACCTGGTCCTCTGGCCTAGAGGCCAGGTGCCTGAAGCCCGAGGTGCTATAGTCCGTGGTGCCGCCTGAGCCAGGGGTGCCTGAAAATGCACTGCTGATATATGGGTTTGGACTGTCAACAGGATCTACTGTTACTGTCCACAGGGGGTCATTCCGAGTTGATTGCATGTAGCAACTTTTTGCTGCCCGTGCGATCAACTAGACGCCGCCTATGGGGGAGTGTATTTCTGCATAACAGGGCTGCAAATGCTTGTGCAGCCCTGCTAGGCTAAAAAAGTTTCCTGTAAAAGACCAGGGTAAGAGTTACTTACCCTGTGCGATCGATTAAGCAATGCAGGTCCCGGAATTGACGTCAGATATCCGCCCTCCAAACGCCTGGACACGCCTGCGTTGGACTCACCACTCTGCAAAAACGGTGAGTTGCCACCCGGCTCCGCCTTCCTCATGTCAATCTTCTTGCGGTCCCTGCTGTGACCACTTTCCTCGCTAGCGGCGTCGCTGCCTGGCAACGGCCGTCGCCATGCAACGACGCGCCTGCGCAATGTGGCCATCGCGCATGTGCAGTTCCGACCCGATCGCACGGCTACGAGGAAGCATTTCCATAGCAAACTTTCACACAGTATAGTTTTCTGCACCTTTTAGTTTAATGAACCCCATTATAAGTGTAGGACCTACATGTGTGCTCCTTACAGACAGTAATGTATCTTGCAGCTTTTGTACTCTGTGTTTGCTGCAACACTTTTTGTGTCTCTTCACTCTGTGCTGCTGGAGCTGTGTCTTTACATGGGACCGAGATGCTGCCTCCGTATTGCTCTGTGACAATTTTCGCTGTGTGCCTGGGGAACTTGTATATAATCTTGATACTTTAACTTGTGTGCTTGGACCTCCTTTTTATATGTGTGTGCTCTGGGTGCCTTTTCCACACTTGTGCTTACAGGTGCCTTTTATAACTATGTGCCCTGGGCCCTTAACCCATTGGAAATATGTGTGTACAGCCGTGTCTTGGCAGAGTATTGAACACACCAGCAGAATTGTATCTGACCCAATCACAATTCCAGTTGCTTAACCTGTTTACTGAGAAGTGAAGGTACAGCCGTACTCACTGTTACACTGGTTGAGGCATGAAACAAAGTGGGATTCTCACTCCTCACCGGTTTGTGATTGTCTTCTGAATGCAGGTAGAAGAGCAGAGTTCTGCAACAGCAATATTGTGGGTAAAAGCAGCAGATCTCTTGGAGCGAAGGGGGAGACTTTTGTCTCCTACTATGTCACTCTACACAGTAATAAGATGGCGCAGTGCATGCACAGTAGTAAATCTGATGGACCTTTTGATAAGAGACTGAAGCATCATCCCTGGAGGAGCCACCTTGGAGAATGAGCAGTAAAAAAATGGTGAACCTGTTGGTGAACAGAGGACCAAGCAATTACCGGCATAGCGGCTCCCAGCCTGACCAAATCCGGACTACCACCTCAAGGATAAAAATAGGAAAAGGAAATGGACTTTAAACCGACTACTACGAAGACCAAACCAAGGAGACAGGAAACAGAACCAGATATTTGTTCCGAAAAGTGCCCAGAGACGATGATGTCAGGGAGTCCCAAAACATAGGGCATGAAAACAGCTTGCACTCCCAGTAAGAGAAATTGAACCTAGGTGGACTTGAACCCAGTCCTTGTACAGCAAAAGTTGATGATACACACCCTGAGCCATCAACAACACATGAACTCTCTTAAAAATGCGGAGAGAAAAAACACTAAAATTAGGAAAGAGACATTCGGTTTTTATGCCCCGCCCTAATACACTTATGGAGCCAACACATAGAGTGGCTGAGACTCCCATTCCAGAAGCACACATGGAACAGACTCAGTACCAAGGCAATTTCGAGAGCAGCTAAGATTCCGACTGCAGAATCAGAAACATTTGGCAACGATGGACACAGGGCCTGATTCATACCTGATTGCTGCTGTGCGTTTTCACAGGTGGGGAGTTTGACTGGGGCGGTACACCTGTCAAACCGTAACGCAGGTGTACTAAGGTGAGCTCAGGGAGGACAGAAACCTCCCATGGAGCAGATCAGGTCAGTTCAGGTCATAACTCCTCCCGTGGAGCACCTCCCGTGGGGCGATCAGGTCATAACTGCACATGCACGCGCGTCGGACAACAACAAAGGGCATCGCCGGTCAGCGACGGGATGATGTGAAAAATCCGATCGCAGGTGTTTGCAAGGTGATTGACAGGAGTAGGACGTTTGTGGGCGGCAACTGAGCGTTTACTGGGAGTGTCCGGAAAAACGCAGGCGTTCCCAAGTGTTTTCAGGGAGGATGTCTGACATCAGCACCAGCCCCGATCAGCCTCTACTCATCGCACTGTAGGAGTAAGTCCTGGGCTGCGCAGAGACTGCACACAGTTGATTATTGCAGCTTGGAGTACACATGGCATCGCACACTTGCACGGCGAATTTACACTCCCCCTGGAGGCGGCGACTTTCTGAACGCAGGACAGCAAAGTTAGCAGCCCAGCGATCAGGTCTGAACCACCCTCACAATTGGCCTGTGCTAGTCCATATTGTATGTTCCAGAATAGAGTAGAAAGAACTAACCCATGTAGATGACCAACTCAAAAAAACCCAATGCTAGGGCCATCCTGGTCTCTGCAGAAACCAGGCTGGAGACGAACAAGGAGAATGGACATCCAGAAGGACAGCTACCAATTCCTGTAAAGAGAAACCCTGGCAAAACCACTGTAAGCAGAGCTGAGCCTACCGTGGAGTACAACAAAAAAGCAAGTTCATAAGTCTACAGAGGAGCGGCAGGATGCACAACTCGGACTCGGACCAATGGAGAAATGGACATTGCAATCGATGTAGAATCTCTGTCCAGTCGCACTGCAAAAAAACCACCAGCTTAAAACCCAAATGGAAAAAAACAATCCTGGGCCTTCATATAAGAACCCATGGGCACAGTGATACCACACCACAAAAAAACACAGGCTAAAAGTCCTGAAAAAACTTGTAGCTTGCTGTTCTTTGCTTCCAAAAGAGGACTTGACAGCCAGTGAAAATGCTTCTGCTAAATGTAATACACAAATTAGATTAGGAAGAAAATCACCACTGCAAACTTGTTTTCGTAGGACGTGGGCGCAGACACCGTGAGGGAAAGACTCTTATCACTCATAGGGGGTCATTCCGATTTGATCGCACGCTGCAACTTTTTGCAGTCCGTGCGATCAATTAGACGCCGCCTATGGGGGGAATGGATTTTTGCATAGCAAGGCTGCGAACGCTTGTGCATCCCTATTATGCAAAAAAAGTTTTGTGCAGAAGTAGACTAGGGTAAGAGTTACTCACCCTGTGCGATCACTTCAGTGTTGCAGGTCCCGGAATTGACGTCAGACATCCACCCTCCAAATGCTTCAACATGCCTGTGTTCGGATCTCCACGCCCTGAAAACGGTTAGTTGACGCCCGGATCCGCCTTCCTCCTGTCAATCTTCTTGCGGTCGCCACTACGACCACTTTCTTTGATGGAGGCGTCGCTGCCTAATCACCGTTGGGGCTGTCTATAGTAGCCCCAACTTCAGGGGTGTCCCCAGCAGCAGGACCTGCTTGTTTGGAGGTTCTAGCAGGGGAGTGCAGCTACTTATATACCCTTGGCTGAAGACCGATGCTCCTCTACTGGAGTTGGCTACCTTCTTTGACCAAACAAGCAGCTTTAGGAGTCACGCACATGGAGCGGTGTGGGAGATTGTGGACACCTGCCTAGCCAGCCGAATCAACCCTAGTGATTAATGGGAAACAGAACGACCGTGGCATCCTGATATTGAGAATCCTGACACAGGCTATGTAAGTATACTTACCAAACCAACCCCCAATGCCTCTCCAACTCTAACCCTCCCTTACCGCAGACTAAACCTATCTCCCCCCACCCCCCCCCCCCCCTCTGCAGCCTAACCCCCTCCAGAGGTGCCTATACCTAACCCCCCTTCCTGTGGCTTAAACATAACCCTCCCTCCCCCACAGCCTAACTCTAACCTTCCTCAGGTGTGGCTTAACCTAACCCCCCATCCCTGCAGCCTAACTCTAATCATCCCTTTCCCAGAGCCTAACCCTAAAACTACCCCCACGGCTTACCTGTCTGCAGCTCCGGCAAAGCCTCATTTGGGATCCCAGCACCGGCATTGTGATCCTTTTTGGAATGCCGGCACCAGCATTCCAAGCAGTGTCGGGATTCAGGTATTGGTATTTCGATTGCCAGTATCCGGACCGCCTGGATCCTGACCGGATCCGGTGGGGCATACCTACTGTCACCTTACTGTAGGAGCGGCAATGCTGTGGAAAAAAACCCCCACTAAGGAAGCACGGTGTATAGTTAGTCTACTCAGGTAATCTGCAAGTTCCCCACTAGTACTGGTTATTGCGATCACATGGTGAGAAGTAAATCCACACTCAAAAACAGCTCATGACAACGTATGAGACTTCATTACCTGTGAAAACAACCACTCAGTAGAACTTTGACCACAGTGAACAACCTCATTATGGAAAAACAGCACAGGCTCAAGCTAAACTGACTGTCTATACCAAGTGCACGCTAGCAAACCCAGTGTAGAAGAAAGGACCAGTGATCACATCGGTGTATACGGGTGTGACACAAGCCAAGTGAGGGTGACTAAAATTAATCTCTCTGTCAGGATTGAAAACCAGACTGTAACGTCCAGAACACTGGTGCCGATGCTAAAGCAGGTGAACCAGTTGAGCACTCATGTGTTTTAGAGTAAACCATAATATACACACTGTATTTGGTATAGCAGATCCATAATCTAAAGAATGTAGGTTGGGTGTGCACAGTATGTTATCATACAAAACACTGGTGATAACCCTCAATAGAGGATCCTTGGTACAATGCCATACCAGACAATTGGATATCAGGTGTAGGACCTCGGTAAGTTGACTATGCCTATTTCCCAATGCTTCTGTGTCTATGCCCTTTGTATATACATAATAACACAAGCAGTCTCATGAACTCAGAATGAGAATAGTACACCCCACGCGCTGTCCCCTATATTAGCTACAGGATAGTGGGGCTGACCCTGACGAACCTCCCATAGGGAGATCATGCAAAATATATAAACTGCATGCCTGGCTCATCTGAGGGATAGTTCAGTTGCAGATGTAGCCACGCTCACCTGTCAGGATGTGCACTACCGGCAAGGCTAGGAGTACCTGCGTCTTTTGCCACCCCATTCATTGTGAACAGACAATATATACAGGGAACCACCAACCAGTATACTTAGCCTTTCGAAAGAGGTCGAGAAATTGGTATTTACCTTCTTCCTTGCGACATTCAAAGGCAGGAAAGGTTACTGTCAGCACAGGAGCGAGTCGGGTCTTGAAACCAGCTCCTCCCAAGCCCTGTCTTTCTACCCCTGGGCACAAACACAAGTGAAACATATTAGAAACTTTGCAATTACAGTAAATAAAAAACTGATCTAAAGTACAGTGCTGCAGATCAACCCTAATGAAAACAGCTCAACTTTCATGGGCACTTAAACACTGAAGACAATGGTCTGGAGAAGGGAGGAGCTTAGAGCGGAGGAACTACTCTCTTAAAGTTTTACAGTACTAGTCTAAATAAGTGACAGCTGCTTAGGGCCCACAAGCAACCTCATGGTTCAGTGTCCTCCAGATTGGATGAAGGAGGAACTGACTATTGAACTATTTGGATAAAACTGAAGAGGGTTAAACCTCAAGGCTGTGTGGCAGGATAGGTGCAGGTCATCTGTTTGCATTTAGCTTATAGCTATCGGAGGGGCATGATATTTTGTTGTATGTTTAAGGCTTGGGCTGGTAGGCCTAACCCTCTTTGTTTGGTGATTTGCCACCAGCCCCATTCACTTTTTATGGTTTTGACCTTTATTGTTGTTGTAGTGTTGGCTATTTTGGTCAGGGAAAGAACAGCAGGCCTACAATCCAGGTGAAATATTATGAATTTGATGTGCACTCACCTTCATTGACTGGTAATTGGCTGTTACAACCCTAACGGGACAGCTTCACCACCCTGATGGGGTAGTAGTCAAGGTAGAAGGCTGCGTTGGATTATTTTTAGCTTTAGGCACCCTTAAGAGGTATCCGCCTGCAATGCAATGCATGAAGTTGATGTTGGTGTAGCCTATTGATGGATTGCTCTGGTTCGGGCCATTGCCAGCACACAAGTTCTCTTTTATTAATTGTTTTAAACAAATAAATAACTTTTTCTGCCAAAATGTATGTCTCTGGGACTTTATTAGTTTATCTAGTATTGAATTAACTTGACACACACATATCTCAGCCATCAGCCAAGAGATCACATAAAGAAACAAGAAAAAATGTAATGTAGGCAATAAGCTAGTGTGTAATTTTGTGTGTGCAACAAACACTGTATCCTACCATAGGCAAACGCAGGGGGAATTTCTGGTTGCCTGGAAACCCCCCTCCTCTTGGCAAGTGGGTCAAATTATGACAATTGCAAAGGTATATAATACAATTATACCCCTTTCACATCGCACTGAAAACCCGGTACCGACACGGCATATTGCCGTGTCGAAACGGGTCCGTGTGCGATGTGAAAGGTCCTTTGTTGAAATAGCGGGTCGCCTGACCCGGTAATTCAACCCGGTAAAAAAGAAGGGTTCTTACCGGGTTGATTACCGGGTCAGGCGCAGTGTGAATGGGAGCCGTTCCGATGCGAATCGGCTCCCATTCACAGCATAGGCAGAGGCGGCGCAGGAGATGAGCTCATCTCCCGGCGCCGCCTCCACCCCTGCCCCTGCTGCTGCTGCGCCCTCCGGTGCTATGGCAACCGACCCGGTATATTGCCAGGTCGGAAAGCCAGCAGAGGAGCGCAAATGCCGGATCCCACCCAGTAAGTACACGTTTCTCTTACCGGGTAGGATCCGGCATTTGCGATCTGAATGCAGCATTACTAGAGCTGCCGCCACATCATGCAGTTTAAGCTGCTGCACATGCCCAGGTGTAGAAGCTTTTCCTGCTTCTGAGGCCTCAATCAGTGCACTGGACCAGAGAGTAGCTAGCAGGAAGAAGAGACAGGAACCTTACCATGAGCTGGGAGAATGTGTGCTTAGAAAGTGCAGTACTGGTTCTATTATGTTTGTGTTTTTATTCATTATGGTATGTTTAACCGTTTCCTGACCACTTACATTATCTTATTTATATTAAATATGTTTGATACAGCCTATACTATAGACCATCTATAGTGTTAAATATTAAGTGTATTCCATGTTCCGCAGAGTGGGAGGTAGAGGATTGCATTTGGAAACCCCTCTATAGTAGAAATCCTGCGTTTACCACTGCCTCCACCTAGTAAGACTGGAAGGAAGTTATATTTAGCCGACCATTGCCGTGCAGCACTGGGTGAACATTTTTGGCTTTAGATGCCCTAGATTTGAATGTCCAGACTGATGGCAAAAGTTTTAGAGGTCTAGTTGTGGTGGATGATTACAGGTGTAGAATTGTATAATAGACAGCAATACAATTAAACAAATTGTCATAGTACAGGTTGAGTCTCCCTTATACAAAATGCTTGGGACCAGAGGTATTTTGGATATGGGATTTTTCCATATTTTGGAATAATTGCATACCATAATCAGATATCATGGCGATGGGACCTAAATCTAAGCACAGAATGCATTTATGTTTCATATACACCTTATACACACCGCCTGAAGATCATTTAGCCAATATTGTGCTATAACTTTGTGCATTAAACAAAGTGTGTGTACATTCACACAATTCATTTATGTTTCATATAAAACTTATACACACAGCCTGAAGGTCATTTAATACAATATTTTTAATAACTTTGTGTATTAAATAAAGTTTGTGTACATTGAACCATCAAAAAACAAAGGTTTCACTATCTCACTCTCACTCAAAAAAGTCCGTATTTCGGAATATTCCGTATTTCGGAATATTTGAATATGGGATACTCAACCTGTATAATAATATATGCAATAGTTGGAGAGAGACAATTGTAGAATAATAAAAGAGATATTACTAGGAGGAATATATGTGAAAATGAAAAGTATGTAATGGAATAGTAGAATGAAAGGCTGAGATACGCAGAAGTAATAAATTATACAGTGCATAGGTGATGGTTTCATGAATAATAATGGAAGCTATGAAATAAGTGAATATAATGAAATGAGTTAGGTAAGACAAACTATTGATGGGCAGTTTTACCAGCTGTACAGTAAGTCTTTTAGATTTTAAATAATGTTTGGGAATTTAAATAGAAGTGCGTAGGAGTAAATGAGATAATGGAACTGAATGAGGTCAAAGAGATATATGGAAATTAAATATGTGAAATGTAGTTATGTTCAATGTCATCACTTTCCTACAATATAGATAATGGGTAAGTGTACTGGCAGAGAACAAAGTATGAAAAAAAGCAAATGAATTAAAGGAAAGTAATTATATTTATTATTTTAATTATGTTTGGGTGTTGATATAATGGTGAAAAACAAAATCATATACAAACAATAATGAAATTGTTATCCATGTGGAGGGGAAACTTTTCTTTTTGTTTCTGGGCCCCCCATTTCCCTAGGGATTCCAGCCCTAGGCTAACCAATTTGGGGATGGTTGCCATTGTGGCTGAGGGACCCCATGCCATATGTCCCCCTGCTATAGCATCAGGTACCTCAGCCGCTGATGGTTATTGGAAAATAGGGGGAGTCCGATGCCATTTTTTTCCGGGAGTGGCGAGGCCAAGGACTGCATCACAAAACACAGTTTCCTTGGCCTCACAAGGCAAGCCTGAATAAAAACAGGCTTAATCAGTCTGCCATTGCGATGTTCATCCTGATCTGTGATTGCATTAATCGCAGTGTTACTATTGCAAATGCAGGAAGGAGGTGCTACGCTGGGAACAGCTTTGCATATGCAATCCTTACTGAATTAGGCACTGTGGGGGTCATTCTGAGATGATCGTAGCTGTGCTAAATTTAGCACAGCTACGATCATTCACACTGACATGTGGGGGGACGCCCAGCACAGGACTATCCCACCCCGCATGTCAGTGACACCCCCCCCCCCTGCAGAAGTGCAAAGGCATCATACAGCGGCAATGCCGTTGCATTTCAAGAGTAGCTCCCGACCAGCGCAGCTTTAGCGTGCTGGCCGGGAGCTACTCATCGCTCCCCGGCCCGCAGCGGCTGCGTGTGACATTGCGCAGCCTCTACGGCCCGCCCCCCCATTCGGTCCGGCCACGCCTGCATTGGCCGGACCGCGCCCACGAAACGGTGGCATATGCCGCCGTTCTGTCCCCCCCCCCCACCGGCCCAGCGACCGCCTCTGCCTGTCAATCAGGCAGAGGTGATCGTAACGGCCCAACGTCTTTGGCCGTCTGGCATGTGCTGGCGCATGCGCAGTTCTGACCCGATCGCACCGCTGCGATAAACTGCAGTGTGCGATCGGGTCAGAATGACCCCCACTGTACGATGGGATGATTAAACTTGATGATTAGTGATTATGGGTCAATGAAGCATACCCAAACTCGCAGCTACATGGTGCAGTGGACGCTTATAAAGATTTCTTTAACTTTCATCTACAAACATAGAGATGTAAAGCACCATACTCGTTGTTTACAGAGCTGTGATCCTCATATCTGGGTAGCTTTCTTGGGGGATATGATCATTCCTCTCTGGAGATCTGTTGATGAGAAGGAGTGATGAAGAGTCAATTCACCTAATGATCACTGATGAGGAGTGCCTCTAGCTCTCTCTGTTTGTAGCAGGTGAATATTTAAAGAAACCTTTATAAGCATCCACAGCAACGTATATCTGTGAGTTTGGGTATGCTCCATTGAACCTTAAGGTGACTCCACTGTACTTGTCTGCTGACGCTGATCCTTATGAATAGAAGTTATAAGAACACTTGGGGGTGATCTTCTTCCATTTCCAAAACATACTACATCATGATGTTTTTTTGTTATTTATTTTATTCACATATTGGATCCATCATTGAGAGAGGACATTATTGAGGACCTCGGGATTTGCAATCAAAATAAAAAGGATTGTTGGATTGTCAGACATATTTATGTATATTATAAATATATATCTTGCTCATGTTTTATGGGTCCGACCTGACGCCATACCTGTAAAATTGTTTCTATGTTCTATTGTTTATTGAGGGTTTCGTGTCCCTCCCTTTTTCAGGTGGCTGCATAAGTGTTTGTTTGTGCCTTGGGTGTCTGATCAATCTCTACAGACAAATGTACCTCTAGCCAAAACAGATAAGTCTCTGATTGCTGATTGTAGTTGTCACAGATAGACTGAGAATTTGGAACTCTCATCTACATACTCAGTAATGACGCATTCATAAATCATTGAAAGTTCCTCTCTGCTTCTACCACACTCAGCACAAGAGGCTGAACTACAGTAGTAACACTCACTAGGTCCTGTAACAAGGAAATTGAGTAAACATTTACACTGACACTTTCTCACCACTGTAGGAACTTCTATAACACACAAGTGGAAGATTTTATAGCACAGGGTTAGGGGCGTAGACTAGCCAATGAAACCACTAAGCAAGCGGCCACTCCTCCTACAAAGGGTGACTTACACATGAATTCACTTTTAGTACCAGTTCATCCAGCACTAAGGGTGTGTACACACGGTGAGATATTTTCTTTCGATTTTGACTATATAGTCAAAATCGCAAGAAAAGTTAGTGCAGATCGCAAGGTGAAAGTCGATCCCGATGCGTGGTCCCACCAGGTCGGCATCGCAAGAAAAGATAGACTGTGCAGGCAAGTCAATCCTTGCTAGATCGGTGTACTATCTAGTTCATCTCAAATGTCAATGACATCTCACATAAGCCAAAATCGTAAGCACACATAGTCCATATCTCAAGAAAAGTTAGTCAAAATCTGTGCTATCTGGGCTCCGGGGAGTTCAAGGGAAATCGCAAGTGAAAATCGGGCATAGGAAGGATCTCACCATGTGTACACACCCTAACACTGATAAGGTCATTTAATTGAAACAATACCATCAGCCTATGAACGCTTCATATGGGAAAGCAGCCAATGTAGCCAATTACTTTTAGGACTATAGGTCAACTATAATGGTACGTTGTAGCCCCAAGGGATCTTCATTTGCATATTGCTTCTTTAGCTCATGGAGGTTATCATGTAGGTAAGGAAGCAATAATTAAAAACGCTAAACCGTATTGGTATGCCTACGGTTCTCTGTACAGGCAGCTGCTAGGACTGGATCCTGCATCATCTGCTTTCCAACTAGCCCAGGAAAACCTATGTCATCCAAAAATCTCCTATCTACTGTTCTCACATGGATCCAGTGAGTATAGTGTGAAGACCTCATCACCATGTGTAATATTTACATTTAGTCTAGCTCTTCCTCTGGTGCAAAAGTAGATCAGGGTACCTTCCTGAACAGAAACAGTACCTGGTCAAAGATTTAAATTATACATATTTAGAACACATTGAGCCACACTTAATAACTGTACAAAATGGAAAAGCAGGAAATCCATGGCTTACCAAATCAACCCCAATGTAAAATTTGATTGGTGTTAACAGTTGACTGCACTGTATTAAACAGTTTAGAATAAAGTAGCAAAATATGAAGGTTTAATGGGATCATAAAGAATAAACTGAGTAAAGATCTGAGTGATACTGGTCGGCCATTGCTATAGGCCTTGTCTTTGGTTTTTACAAAGCTTCAGAAGCACTCGCAGACCACCAATAAATCTTTCACCCTATGATAAGCCCACAAGAGACTTTAAAACTTTCACAGGAAGTGACTGTTCAATACCTTATGAAAATGCACGGGCATATTAATGGGTGCTGTGTGTGCTGCGCGTATGGGCACCAGGGTCTATGGGGCCCACACCGCACACCCTGCACCTATTATTTGTAATACTGACCTTCCGGAATCCCACGGTGAAGCAGCAGCGCTGCAGAAATCACTCGGAAACTAGCACGGCGCCATTTTTCCGGTGTTTTGTGCATGCGCAGTAGGAAAATAATTGGGAAATGGCTGCCGCGCCATTTTCCCGGAGATTTGCGCTTGCGCTCTAGACTCCGGGACAGCGCTATGTTCCCCTAGTGCCCAGAGTCACAGCGCTGCTTTCGGCTAGAGAGGAGGTGACCCTGACAAAGCCTGCACATGGGCCTCCTCCTCTCTAGATACGCCACTGTGAAAATGAGTAGTAAGATTAGGGAAGAGCAAAAGACTTTGAAACTAATAGAGCCTGATATTTCTGTATAGTGCTGCGGCATATGTATATGCTATATAAATAAGTGTTAATAAATAAATAAACCAACTGGGAAATGCCATCGTATCGAGCCAGGAGATAATGTTACGGTTTGGAATTTTTGGTTGCTTAATAGATGGATTGAAAGGACCATATCAAGTGTTGATGACCACGACCACATTACTGAAGGTTGCAATAAATAAAGCCATATACACACTGGGCGATAATACTGGACGATATTAACAATAACAATCATTTTTGAAAGTTTTATCGTTCACATCGTCCAATATGTATGCATTAACGATGAACGTTAATCTTGTTGTCGTTCATCTATGGTCTACTGAACATGCAGCCCAATTCTGACTATATTGTTGAGCTGCATGTTCGAGGAATGCAGGGGATGACGTCACTGAAAGTTATTGTTCAGTAATATCGTTCAGTGTGTATGTGCGCTATACCATTGAATGATATATCGTTCAACGATATAGTGCTAATCGCTCGTTAGGGGGGTTTAGTATGAAATAGCTACAATCAAAATCCCGACGGTCAAAATACAGAGAACAATTGACCGACTGTCAAAATCCCAACAAGGTCAAAATACCGACATTTAAAATGTTGACAGGTCAAAAAGTTGACATGAGTTTTTCATTGTTTTTGTGTGTTTATTTCGACATAGGTTGACATGGACACCGTATAAGTGTGCCGTGTCCCCACGCATAGATCACTGCTCTCGCCATGCTTCGGGCACAGTGCCTCGTTTTTCTCGGCACACTAATGTCGGTATTTTGACCGTGTCGTGATTTTGATCTTGTCGGCATTTTGACTGTAGGTCAATGGTTGTTAGTATTTTGACCGTCGGGATTTTGATTGTAGGTCACTTGACCGCATCCCATTAGGGGAAGTTGCCCAGTGTGTATGGGGCTTAGGGATTAAATAGGGTTGAGGTTACCTAAAGAATAAAAAAAGGGTCAGACTAGATGGGCCAAGTGGTTCTTATCTGACATCAAATTCTATATTTCTATTTTGCAGAATGAGACACATGGAATCACACTTTCCTTTGTAAAAAGACTGCCAGCCTGGCCAAGGAAGACATAAAGTGAAAGGTAAAAGACACTGACTTTGATATTATACCTATTTTCCAGACTCAAAAAGAAGACAAACCATTGCATGAAAAAGATAACCTGGTCCTCTAGCTGTAAGTGGAACTATGTCTCACATCCATACAGGTGGTCACACCTCAGGCCAATCAAGAGCCTCAAGCCAAAGAACTTCGTTCCCTACCGCTGCAGCTCTCACATAGTGTCCACCAAGGTTCACATTACATTGCTTAACACAAAGGCCCATGGTGACAAGAAGACCCCCATGTTACTTCCTAAGGATAGTGAATGAGAAATGGAAAATCATTTGTAATAGTTATGTAGAAGGTTAGTGGATTCTTCCACTGATAACAGTAGATAAAGAAGAACACTTACATATCAAGGTTGAATAGAGTTAGCCCCAATAGAAGAAGCATCCAACCTAAATATTGTGGAATCCTCCAGAGATAATGTGCGTTAAGCTGTGCGAAGATCATCCTCGTCACTTTTAGACAATACTGCCACACGTAAGGCTATTAAGACAAAATCCCCTTTTTAAGGCTTTGTGTTGAATTTTTATTTTAGAAGACATTAAGGTCTTTGTATGTATATATATATATATATATATATATACAAATATATTATAGAAAATAAAAATGGCTTCACCTATGGAAGTCCATTGGCACCCCCTCTGTCCCAGCTCCTCCCCCATTGCACATGTACTGGTCAAGGACCTCACAAGTGCATTTGGGTAAAATACCTGGAAGTCAGTACTTCATCAGGACAGACCTACATCTAAAGAGCTGTTCTGGTGGGTAAGTACTGTATACATGCATACCGACATTAAAACCACCTGTATGCATGCGAGTACGAGTCGGATGTATTGCAATCTAAGTGCAATGCATGACACATCCCGCTCTAAATAACATAACTTGTGCAAACATGGACAACCTCTCTAATGTGTTTTACTATCTCCCAAATACAAAATAAACCCATTTGCAGACAGTACAGTTAATTCAGCCTTACAGGTAATGGTGGTCATTCCGAGTTGTTCGCTCGGTAATTTTCTTCGCATCACAGCGATTTTCCGCTTATTGCGCATGCGCAATGTTCGCACTGCGACTGCGCCAAGTAAATTTGCTATGCAGTTTGGAATTTTACTCACGGCATTACGAGGTTTTTTCTTCGTTCTGGTGATCGTAATGTGATTGACAGGAAGTAGGTGTTTCTGGGTGGAAACTGGCCGTTTTATGGGAGTGTGTGAAAAAACGCTACCGTTTCTGGGAAAAACGTGGGAGTGGCTGGAGAAACGGAGGAGTGTCTGGGCGAACGCTGGGTGTGTTTGTGACGTCATACCAGGAACGACAAGCACTGAACTGATCGCACTGGAAGAGTAAGTCTCGAGCTACTCAGAAACTGCAAAGAAATTTCTATTCGCAATTTTGAGAACCTTTCGTTCGCAATTTTGCTAAGCTAAGATTCACTCCCAGTAGGCGGCGGCTTAGCGTGTGCAATGCTGCTAAAAGCAGCTTGCGAGCGAACAACTCGGAATGAGGGCCAATATGCCATGACTAGAGAGACAATAAGGAAAAATCAATAGAAAAAGGAGAGACAAGAGCAAATACCTGCTGGAACTGAAATGTTTATGTTAGTTTGTAGAAGAGCGTGAAGTTAATTACTACCTCAGGCAGCAGAATTGTTAGGCACGCCTGTTGTAACAGTTCAAATAAGTCCCATTGTCTATTTATTCTATTATACTGTACATCTCTGCTACCATAATCCAAAGGATCAACCAGAACTAGTTAAAATTTTACTTGGAGGGTTTATCCTAAGGTATGTAGTTCATTTCTGTATCAAACCCAACTTTGGCTCGTCTGACTGGTAGACGTGCTTAGTCCTGGAGATGTTGTAGAGATAAGATTAATAATAACTGGCTCACTTACAGTAGTGAAAATGTCTTTTTTTGTCGGAGATATTTCAGAATTTAGAAACATTTACAATTTGGACAAGTATGTTTCTGTTCAGACAGGATAGATTAGCGGGAATGGACAGGGTACACAGGAAAATCATGGTGAGCTAAATTACTTCAGGAGTGTCACTTCAGAAGCAAAGCCAGGAGCTGGGAAAGTAAAAGCTGCATTTTACAGAGGAAACTCTCAGGGCACGTAAGATTACACAGCGTGACACTGACTGCCATTCATAGGTAAGGAGACCCCCACAAACACACAGCAAGGAGGAGATAGCGACTGCTTTCACTGAATAGACAGATATATACTATAATAAATTAAAGATACTTCCACACAGAGACTGTAATAAAGAGATACTGTAGCATAAAGAGAGGTTCTGCTTTATAAAGACACAGGTCACTTCGGAGAATAAAAGTGTGTCACAAAGGATTGAGAATATTGCTGGACACAGTTTAAAGAGGAAAAAAAAGAGCATTGTAACAAAAGATTTCAAGGCTTTGGTATTTAATACGCATTCCCAAACTCTCCTGGAACTTCAGGGGATTTTGGGGAGTCCCCATGGTTTCCCAGGAGAGCAGTCGCCCTCCTGCATCACAGCCATTTCCTAGTGAAATGGGAGGCATGCAATTCAATTCCCAGCTAATTGCATTGTCATGGTGCAACGCCTCTGTGGGATGCTCAGGGGCGAAAACACAAAAAAAAAACGAGGAGGGGGTGGGGGGTGCAAGACAATTATGAAGAGGGGGGATTCAGATGGAGGGGGAGGGGTGAAATTTATGATTAGATGTTCGCAGTTGCCAGCATGTAGCCCCTGATGGATGGTGTTGTGGCAATCCAATACAGAATACCAGACCGAGCTGTCTCGGTATACACACCTAATGCTGCCTTCTTTATATAGCGGCTCCCATCCTAAAAGGATATTGTAGTAAAAGAGATTAAAGAATATTGGTGCACAATTAAATGTCACCTCAAGGGCCCCTCATGTAACCACCATGCCAGACAAATTGATGGTATTCACAATGCTGAGATTAGCCTATTATTACATACACCTTATTAGAAAATACTGAGTAGTAATTTCATCATTCTTTCCATCTACAGTAGCTTATAGTGTTGATTTCTATAAAGTTGGTAATACTATGTACAGAAATTGTGTTTACCATGGAGGACACAGAATTAAATAACAGGCGAGCCAATGTTCAGACTTCTACTAAATTTAGATCCCATATGTTTTTGGGGATCCGGTCTGAAGATCGACAGTGTCTAGGTCGACAATGTTTAGGTCGACCACTATAGGTCGACAGTCACTAGGTCGACATGGATGGAAGGTCGACAGGGTTTCTAGGTCGACATGTGCTAGGTCGACAGGTCTAAAGGTTGACATGAGTTTTTCAATTTTTTTTTCTTTTTTTGAATTTTTTCATACTTAACGATCCTCGTGGACTACGATTGGAACGGTAAAGTGTGCCGAGCGAAGCGGTAGCGGAGCGAAGGCACCATGCCCGAAGCATGGCGAGCGAAGCGAGCCATGCGAGGGGACGCGGTGCACTAATTTGGGATCCCGGTCACTCAACGAAGAAAACGACACCAAAAAAAAATAAAAAATCCTCATGTCGACCTTTAGACCTGTCGACCTAGCACATGTCGACCTAGAAACCCTGTCGACCTTCCATCCATGTCGACCTAGTGACTGTCGACCTATAGTGGTCGACCTAAACATTGTCGACCTAGACACTGTCGATTTGATGAACCACACCCATGTTTTTGTGCCATAAAGATACAATTTGCAGTATTACAGCAGCTTGACTGTCAGTGTCCCAAAATCCTATTAACACTCGTACTAATAGAGTTCTGAGTTTGTCTAATAGGATCCATAATGAATCTTCAGTTACTCAACAAAAACTCTTCAAGTCTCGAAGATTGAGTCTACCTGCCATCCTCGGATTCAGTTATTGTGCTGTGCATGGCTTGGACATACACTATGTAGACAAAAGTGGACACCCCCCTCCCCCCGCGCAAGCAAACCAGTGTGCTCCTGCTGCATACATGTGTTCATGAAGCAGGTAGAGGGGCACTGCTTAGATAAGTGCCCCACAGATATGAAATGGCTTGCCGGAAGGAGTTGACCGTGTTGAAATGGGGAACATCATAGGCTGCGCAATGTCATATTTCCAGGGCCATGCTCATAGGCGTGCGCACAGGGGGTGCCTGGTGCGCGCAGGCACCCCCTAATGTCCAGCACCCCTCACCCTGGCTGCTGCAGCGCAGTGATCGCTGAGCCTGCAGCTCATTCCTGTGCCTCCCCATAATGCTGCACCCGGCGCTCGCTAATGCTGACATTGCTTAGTGTACACTGTACTTTATGTGCCGGCCTGCCTCACAGGGGGACACTGACATCACATGATGACGGGATGATGTCATACCGCGCTTCCGCCCATGCTCTCCTCCCTCCTACTGTGTGACATAATGTGAATTTCAGCTCATACTGTGTGGCGTAATGTGAATTTCGGCTCATACTGTGTGGCGTAATGTAAATTCCGGCTCATACCGTGTGGTGTAATGTGAATTCGGCTTATACTGTGCGGCGTAATGTGAATTTTGGCTCATACTGTGTTGCTTATGTAACTCTAGTATGGGGTTTACAGGGACTAACGGATCACGATCTATGGTGGGTAGTATAATATAGTATAATACTGACACCTGATGACTGATATAACTTTGTTATACATGTGTAAAGATATTGATATATATGGTACATCATTACTGTATAAATAAATGCAAGTATTTGCTATATACCAAGGATGTATGCATGTTGTAAATGTAAATGCTACTGTAACTAGGTATAAAAAGGGCACAAGGAGATTGGGGGAAATTCTTCTAGAAGCCCCCGTGCTAAAAGAAAGTGTCCGTGTGCAGAGAGGGGAGCGAGCCTGCAGCCCGCGGGGATAAGGAGACGGTTAATCCAAGGGGGGAAGAAACGAAGCTGACCGGCGCGAGGGAGAGCGTGAGAGAGGAGAGATGGTGTGTGACGCAGGAGGTGAGGGGGAGAGGGACGGAGAGCTACAGGCATCCCGGGAGCGGCGGTGTTACCGGAGAAGCTGCTGGGCCGCAGCAGTGCCGCATCTTACAGTATCTCTGAGGAAGGACAGGTGACTGCTGGCCATAGCCTGCACGCCGCTGGGAAAGACCGGAGAAGTTCCGGAGGCTGATGTGAGCGAGAGTGACTTGAGTGATCTCAGCGCTGGCCAGAGCCGCATCTTGAGCCACATCTTGATCGGAGGAACTGCCGGGGAAGGCTGGAGATGAACGAGAGAGCTGTGTGGCACTCGAGGATCCCACCTATAGCCGATAGCCCAGGTGAGAGGGGTGTGTCGGAGGATAGAGGCAGACAGAGAGGCGAACCACAGCTAACGGAAAGGGAGCCAGAGAGGAGAGGGAAAGAGCTTCAGCAGGGCCACCTACTAAACACACACACACACAGGCTTAATCGCCATTATCCTTCCCGAGTGTATTGAGCATCCATAACAGCATATGTGGAGGTAAGGGGAAGCTTCAGTCTGACCGAAAGCAGTGAAGGAAAAGCAAATAAATATTGCTAGACAGAGACGGTCGCACCTGGTCCCTAGCTAAGACTGTTGGGAGGAGTGTTCCCGCCAAGGAGGCAGTCAGTCATCCAGCGCAGAGCAGGGGGAGTGGCAAGATTTAAGATAGCCAGACCGAAACCACTAATTCCAGGTATGGATTAAGATAGGGGTTCAGCTCCAGCCACTGTGGAAAGTAATACGTCACCCCTTCACCCCCTGATTGAATTACCGGTCCTCTTTCTCCGGGCCCAGTCACCAGCATTTTCACACTGGGAGCCTATACGGTTCTCCACTACTGACTTGAGATCTAAGGACACCGGGTCTCCGCAGCCAGGACATATACCATTGGTCTAACATTTAAAGCAGACTGAGTAAAGTCCCTAGGGAGGCTGAATCCAGAATTGATGGTACTGTTTATAACTTTCATTAATTATTGGTAGGAAGCCCTGAATTTATATATATATATATATATATATATATATAGTCCAGCACAGACTCGGCACTCCCATTAACAAACAGACCTTGGTCCGGTGCCCTCATAACTGCATTGCAGCAGTGCATATAGAGTTCTCATCAGCGGCACACAGGACACAATCACAGAAGCATTAGGTGATGGTCAACGTTTCAAACCTTTACTGGTTTTTCGTCAGGATACAAATAGCATATAAAAACAAGTGACTTACCTATATACCCGCCACCATACACGTGTGGGACCCGCTCTCCGGCGCCAGATGCAGCTTCCGGGTTCGGGCGCCCGCCCATGACGTCAACGCACGTCCGTGCGCTTGTTGTCATGGGGATTTAAAACACCACTGTGACAGTACACTGAAATACATATACCGAATGAAACATAAATCAATCGATCACAAAACACTTAAAGAGTTGTTATAAACAATATACTGGTTGTTTTACAGAAAACAGTACAGAGTACAGGAAGCACTAATCATATTCATGGTCACTAGGGTTATTGTATTTCCAAAGTTACTACCACTAGATTTAAATTACATGGAGCAGCAAATCCGTCACTATATTAAATTAATTCAAGTAAAGCAAGCTAGTGGTAACATCTCATTTAGCCCCCTAGGTGCTATCACATCTAATTTATTAATCCAAAAGGATTCCTTCCTCAGGAGCAGTTTACCCCGATCACCTCCTCTACGTAGAGGGGGGATATGATCTATCATGCGATATTTCAGGCTCGTTAGGCTATGTTTAGCCTCAACGAAATGCCTCGCCACTGGTTGATCCTTGGTCCCACCTGCCAGAGCTGCCCTAATTGCCGACCTATGAAGGGTCATGCGCTCCTTGAATTTCCTGATAGTTTTGCCTATGTATGATAGCCCACAAGGGCAAATTAATTGATAGATTACATAGGTACTCTCACACGTTAGGCGATGTCTAATATAATATTTTTTACCAGAATGTGGGTGACAAAATGAATCACCTGTCAGTAAAAAACCACATGTGGTACAGGTGCACTTGAAGCAACCATTTTTGGCCTGGGGTAAAAAGGTTTTTACATTGCTAGGTATTGTGCCGGGTAAATCTGTCTTCACGAGGATGTCTCTAAGATTACTCCCACGTGAATAACAATGCATGAGAGAGTGATCAGAGATTCCCAAGTCACGATCACTTTTAACTATCGTCCATAGTTCGCTAGAGGTTTTTTTGGTGATAAAAGATCCTTCATTGAATTTGTTAACCCATGTTATTTTATTAGATCTACTTTGGGACTCTTTCTTTTTAAGTAGATCTTCTCTATTGAACGAAAGAACCTTATTTTTTGTATCTACCAAGAACTTCCGTTTATATCCTCGAGCAGAACATTTGTCGATAAATGAATCAATCTGAGTTATAGCGGATTCCCGGTTAGAATTAATTCTATAGATGCGAATCATCTGGGAATAGGGGAGACCCATTTTCAATGATCTAGGGTGGCAGCTACTGTAGTGTAGCATCGAATTCCGATCAGTGTCTTTAACAAACACTGTAGTAGAGTTTTTATCATCCAGCTTACCAATAGATACATCCAGAAAATTAATATTAGACTGACTCATAGTGTAAGTAAATTTTACTGGGGAACCGCTACTATTGTGATCCTCCATAACCTTTACAAATTCCTTTCTAGTACCACTCCAAAAAATCAATAGGTCGTCTATAAAACGGGTATAAAAGAATATTTTGGACTTAATTGCAGTGTCCTGAAAGAAAATCTGATCCTCTATGGAAAACATGTAGGTATTTGCATACGCCGGTGCCATGGCAGAACCCATGGCACACCCGGTTGTCTGCAGATAATACATGCCCTCTACCATAAAGAAATTCTTAGTCAACAAGATTTCAAGAAGATTAATTATAATATCAATGTGAGCAATATCCAGAGCACCATCCCTGCTTAGTAAACCCCTGGTGGCGGTTAAGCCATCACTATGCGGTATAACTGTATACAAGCTTGATACATCCACCGTAATAAGCCACAATTCATCTGGAAGAGGTGGTAATAACAGAAGTTTGTTCAGCACGGATGTTGTATCTAGGAGAAAGTGCTCATGTTTTTGTACAATTGGCTGCAATATGGAATCAACAAACACAGCAGAGGGTTGAAACAAGGAACCACGAGCTGAGATGATGGGGCGACCTGGCGGGGGGTTGATACCCTTATGTATTTTAGGTAACGTATACATAATGGGTGTAATAGGGAATTCAGGAATCATAACCTCCATCATCTCAGACGTGATAAGCTTAGAATCACATGCCCAGAGTAAAACCTGCGTCAATTCTCTTTTAAATGTAGCAGTCGGATCACCCCTGAGTTTGACATAAATATGCTGATCATTTAGGTGTCTATATAACTCCTTTCTATAATCATCAAGATCTTGTAACACAATGCCACCGCCCTTGTCCGCTGAGCGGATAATTAACTCTTTATTATCTGATAAAGAGCGGAGTGCAAACTGCTGCTCTTTAGTGAGATTATTGTGATAAGGCACTTTAGTTAAATTTTCTGATGACTCTAAGTCCAATAATCTCATAAATGTTCGAATAGACGCATTGGATGAATTCGGTTCAAATGATGATTTCTTACGGAATTGTTTCAATTTTTCTGGAAAAACATGGTGAGTATCATCGTACTTGGTCACTGCACTTTTATTTTTGTTGAAAAATTCTTTCAATTTCAAACTTCGCTGCAGCTGGTATTTCTCAGCCTTCCACCTTAAATCATCAAACGGGACAGACGGGATAAAGGATAAACTTTTTATCAAGACCTGTTTCTCAACATCACTCAGATCATACGACGACAAGTTGAAGATCATTTCTTCTTGTTTTTGACGATTGGAGGCTTGTTTCCACTCGCTGCTTCTTCGCCCTTGTACACCCCGTCGGTTGAATCTCCTATGCCTGCCTTGGTTCGGGTTGTTACCCCTAAAGGGATTTTTTGCCCACGTCTTCTTGAGGTAGATGGTCTTGGTGCATCCGAGTCACTCCTAGATGAACCAGGATCATTGGAGGAATCCGTGTCTAATTTTTCAGGGAATCTGTTCCTCCTGAAGAATGTTTTTTTCCGCTCATTTCTGTTAGCATTAGGACCTCTACCACCAGAGAGCCATTGGTAGACCTGGTGATTTTCATAGTCCTGTTTGACTTTATTAAGCTTTTCCCTTTTAAATTTGATCAGATCTTTTTTGTGTAGTGCCACTTGTTGATTTAATTTATTAATCCAGTCCTGGTCTTTTTCTGACTGTAATGTCTCTAGATGGAGATCCTCATACGCGGAGATTTTCTCTTTTAAACGTGATTCCTCCTTTTTTTATTGATCAATAACTAGAAGTATCAAATCAAATGAGCATTTGTTCATAATTCCCGTCCACTTCTGGCAAAAAATGGGATCATATCTGCCTATGGTCGGGCAGTTTTTTACACGGAACCCCCGTGGGATCTGCTTAGATCTGAAGTAGTCACTTAAACACACTGCATGCAAGTGAAAATCTATAGCCTTTTTCTTCAAAAAGAGAAGCTCTTTAAAAATTAAATCTGCTGGCAGTGATTCTGTTGCATCACACAGTTGTTCCTTCACAAGAATCCCATCAGTCTCAGCCTCAGAATAACTGAATATTTCATTAGCTGAGATCAGTAAAGGGTTAAACAGATCAGCGTCAGTATCCACTTTTTCAGCCATATTCAATGAAAAATATTGCAGTGCAATCAACTGATCAATGCTTCAGATTGGTAGATGACACTTTCAGTGTCAACACAGAAACAGGCATCAACTTCCACACATAGAGAGATGCCAGCAAGTATCCAGATAAATAATAATAAACAATGGGTGCCTTAGTCAGGTAACTTCCACAACGCAGTTATGTTACCCTAATAGTCCAGCACAGACTCGGCACTCCCATTAACAAACAGACCTTGGTCCGGTGCCCTCATAACTGCATTGCAGCAGTGCATATAGAGTTCTCATCAGCGGCACACAGGACACAATCACAGAAGCATTAGGTGATGGTCAACGTTTCAAACCTTTACTGGTTTTTCGTCAGGATACAAATAGCATATAAAAACAAGTGACTTACCTATATACCCGCCACCATACACGTGTGGGACCCGCTCTCCGGCGCCAGATGCAGCTTCCGGGTTCGGGCGCCCGCCCATGACGTCAACGCCCGAACCCGGAAGCTGCATCTGGCGCCGGAGAGCGGGTCCCACACGTGTATGGTGGCGGGTATATAGGTAAGTCACTTGTTTTTATATGCTATTTGTATCCTGACGAAAAACCAGTAAAGGTTTGAAACGTTGACCATCACCTAATGCTTCTGTGATTGTGTCCTGTGTGCCGCTGATGAGAACTATATATATATATATATATATATATATATACAGAATCCAATATTTAGTCCTATTCCACAGCTAGAGACTCAGAATCTACAGTTCAGTGAATTTTAATATAGCAGAATCTATAATTTCTGCAACCTGCCATTATATTCTATCTAATGAAGCCGTACCCCTGAGCTAAGGCACCATAACTGAAAAAGACGGTAAAATAAGGAGGATCATCTATTGTCCAGTTGCCCAGAGAAATTTAATCGTAGCTGAACTAGAGATATTATAGCGGCAATCGGTCGTTACGGATTTACAAATCGCCTGGTAGAGAAGCAAGAGGTGTTCATCGCTCTGATTCTGGCATCCTAACTCTAAGTAGTTGTACTGGGCCCCAACTGTGCACCAACGTTCTAGTCAGGTATACCTAACAAGTGAACTCAACTCCAAATGCAGGTTACTGGTATAACTTTGAATAGATGGAATAGAGTGACCGTATGATAATTTAAAGGTCTGTGGAGTAACAAATGTATGTTGAAGTTTATTTTTTCTTCTTAGCTAGTTATATATTTTTTTGTAGTGCATGCAACTGTATTGTACAATAGGCCAAGCCAGGGAATAGTGGTAAGGAAGTATTACAGGGTAATACAGGTAATACCAGGTCCTACCATTGTTTATTATATGCGATTGGATAAGTTGTTCTTTATCATCCTGTGGTATAAAATTGTTGAATACTGTGATTCCCAATAAAATTTACTTACCTAAAGGAGTGGTCGTATGAGCCAGATGAACGCGGGTGGGACCTGAAAGACAAGAGACCGAGTGGATTACGAACCCTAGTGGAAACAGAGGTAATAACTGCCAAATCAAATTTTTTACACTTATCACAAACAATACACCTGATTGTTATCGGGATACCATCCATTGCCCTCAGTGCTTTCAGTCAGCACATTGTCCCTTACAGGGAGGCTTTCCCAAGCAAGCCAGGGTAAGTAGGCTTGGGTGGAGGCACAAAATCTTGCAAGGATTGCCCACTTAATAGGGCCCCCAAATAGGAAAGGGGCTACACTTAATGTGAATTTCGGCTCATACTGTGTGGTGTAATGTGAATTTCAGCTCATACTGTGTGGTGTAATGTGAATTTCAGCTCATACTGTGTGGTGTAATGTGAATTTGGCTTATATTGTCTGGCGTAATGTGAATTTCGGCTCATACTGTGCAGTGTAATGTGAATTTCAGCTCATACTGTGTAGTGTAATGTGAATTTCGGCTCCTACTGTGTGACATATTGTGAATTCCGGCTCATACTGTGTTGCTTAATGTGAATTTCGGCTCATACTGTGTGGCATAATGGGAATTTCAGCTCATACTGGTTGGCGTAATGTGAATAAGGGCCACTACTGTCAGTAGCTGGTGAGCATGGGGACATGTGTGAAAAATGCTGGTGTCCTGCATATATAGATGGCATAGAAACAGGAAAATATGGCTCTGATGGCACATATGTAAATTTTAAACTTTAATTGTGTTATGTTTAAAGCTCAAATGTTTGGCCCCCTAAGTTTCCTGTACTTCTCAGAGTGGCCCACTCAAAATCAGGGTTTAGGTGCTGGGGGTCCAAGGGGTGGGATGGGGAATGCATATCAAAATTAGATTAAGCCATATGATTTTACTAATAGAATGTAAAATAGTGCTAGACATGCCCAAAAGGCGGTTATAGACCCACTAATAAAATTAGCTGCGCACGCCTATGGCCTTGCTTGACTGGCATACAGACAATTTGGTAACCCGGATGGACTGGCCAGCTCAGAGTCCAGATCTTAACCCAATGAGAACCTCTGGGATGAAATGGAGCGACAGGTGCATTCTAGACCGCTTTGTCCTTCTTCAGTGTCGCAGTTGGTCTCTGTACTTTAAGCGGAATGCCAAAACATACCACCTGCTGTTGTTCAGGAACATGTAGACCATTTGCCATGAAGTGTGTCTGCAGTAATCACTGCATGTGGTGGACCGACAAAGCACCGATGTCAATAAAATCTTGTTGATCTATATGCTGTCTGTGTCCAATCACTTTTGTCTATATAGTGTATTTGAGCCTCTGTCCATCCACTTTGCTTCTAATCGACCACCACTAAGACACCACTGACTTCAACTGAAGAGATGGAGAGTGTTGAAGAGGGGAGAAGTGAAAGAAGGAGGAGTCAAGAGGAAAAGTGTTAGGGGACAGAGGTAAAAAAGGGTAACTGGGGCAAATGGCAGAAGATGGTGGAAAGTATTGATATAAGAGGGGCAAATACAAAAGGGGAAATAATTGACAGACATATAAATCAGAGATAGACAAACACTAAGGTATGAGGCAAAGAGACAGATCAGAAGACAAAAATATACATACAAAGTTGAGAGACAGATATACAAAGAGATTGAAAGAAATGAACAGACATACAAAGAGTATACAGAAATGCACACATACAATGGGGGGCAGAGGCACAAATGGTGGATCAGAGGGAGAGAAACTGACACAGAGGAAAGTGAGGGACACTGATATAGAGGAAGGGCACAGAGGCAGGTGCAGAAAGTGGAAGGGCAAACATGCTGGCAAAAATGGAAGGGTAGGGAGGCTGGTGCAAAAAAGGTGATGACAGAGGCTGGTACAGACAGAGGATGGCAAGTAAGGCAGGAGCAGACAAAGGATGGGCAGAGAGGCTTGTGCAGATAGAGGTAGGGTAGAGAGTCTGGCAATATTGGGGAAATGCAGAAATGTTGGCACAGGTAGTGGTTGGGCAGAGCCAGTAACAGAGCAGAAGGCTGGCATAGTTAGAAAAATCCAGAAAGGCTGACATAGACAGGAACATGAAAGAGAGTGTGCTAGAAAAGGACAGGAATATGTAGACAAAATCTTTGTCTTCAGTTCTTGTTCCTTGTGCCAGGGGAAGAAGCAGGAAAGTTCTTGGGAGCCTCAGGCTGGTACAAGAGGAGATGAGGCTGCAGATATTGTGGAGGTAACTAACACCTCACAAACCTGCAGATGAAAAGCACTACTGGCAGTATGGCGTGGTACTGGCACAGATTGGATTAAAACTGCTCGAATTTCCCCTGGAAAACCACCTTGTCCCCAAGCCATAACCTGGCCGGTAGCTTGGCCTATGGATGTCCATTGGAAGGGTGGGACTGAACTGTTGTCGTGTTACTGCCATTCTTACATGCCTGAAGATGCCATGAACCATCATTTGTAAATCATTTGATGGTATGAGCCAGTGATGCATGTGCATGATGCACTGCCACTGGCCTTTTGGTGTACATCACATTATAACAAAACAACCAATGATGGCAAACATCACACTCATGAAATCAATGGAAAAACCATTATCATTGGGCTAAAAACACGAATGGCAATAAACCACTGATTGCTGATGACTATCCTCTAGCTTGGCTGACCGGGCATGGCCACATCAGTCACCAGTACATCCATTCCAACAGGGATCACACGGGGCACAGTAGCTGTGCTGGCCAAATGTGTGCAATGCTGTTATTGGGGCAGAGAGAGGCGTACCTACAGTGGGGTAAGGAAAGGAGGAGAGGATCATCCAGATCAATGATGCACACAGGAAGTGTGCACCGGGCTCTAGTCTCCATATTAGCTCCTTTAGAGAGGCTTCAATCCCTAACCAAGATGGCCACCCTATGCACTTCTGAGCACACACATTGGTGGTCATTCCGAGTTGTTCGCTCGCTAGCTGCTTTTAGCAGCATTGCAAACGCTAGGCCACCGCCCTCTGGGAGTGTATCTTAGCTTAGCAGAATTGCGAACGAAAGATTAGCAGAATTGCTACTAAAAATTTTCAAGCAGTTTCTGAGTAGCTCCAGACCTACTCCTAGACTGCGATCACCTCAGTCCGTTTAGTTCCTGCTTTGACGTCACAAACACGCCTTGCGTTCGGCCAGCCACTCCCCCGTTTCTCCAGCCACTCCTGCATTTTTACCTGGCACGCCTGCGTTTTTTAGCACACTCCCGGAAAACGGCCAGTTACCACCCAGAAACACCCACTTCCTGTCAATCACACTACGATCACTCGAGCGATGAAAAAACGTTGCTCGAGCTTGTGCAAATCTCCAAAGTTTTGTGTTAAATTACTGAACGCATGCGCGCTGCGTATCATGCGCATTTTCCACCTAATCGCTTCGTTGTGAAAAACGGCAACGAGCGTACAACTCGGAATGACCACCATTGTCATCTTGTTACAGTGTTAGAGTGTAAAAGTAGGACACTGATGTGTTGCACTTAGCCTGGATTTGCCACTGCTTGAGAGAGAGAGAGTGAGAGAGAGAGAGAGAGATTCTGTTTGTCTCATAAAGTGATAAATAGGCTGGACTGTAATTGCTAACAATTGATAGAATGAGACGCAGAAAATAATTCCAATGAAGAAGTAAAATAGCCGAGTCTTGACATCCCCCCAAAAAATGCTTAAAATGAAAGGGTATCTAACATTCCATAGTAGAAGACACCCGATGGATGGAAAATGAAAGACTATCTGCTGTCTCATGTATAAAAGACTGGGATAAAGAATGTTAAAAAGAAAACAGAAGAGTACAGAAACAGTACCATGAGAAATTGTAGAAAAAGTACATATCTGAGGGATAGAGACACTATTCTGGCAGGGACAAAGTGAACAGCAGACAAGAGCTATCGCAAACAATTCCCAATAGTAACGATGAACTGCAATTCCGCCAAACAGCAGCATCATTACACTGATAGAGAGCTGTTAGGTTAATAAAAGCGTTTACCCAATCAAAAGGCAAACTGCTTCCTTTCTACTGCACAACTACCAGAGAGAGGGGGGGGAGAGCACTGAGCAAAAAAGGGAAAGAGCATTCTAAAAAGCCCATTACTATACGCAGGTTATTAGCGGCAGTGTGTCCATGGACCTGAGGCAGCACAAAATAGGCCTCTTAACTGGCTCTCCACAAAACCTTTAACACAACAGCACACACTTTACGCCCTACAATCCACACTCTGAGGACTAACCCTTTCCTCCGCTGACAGAATCGTTCTGTTCCGAGTAAAGATGACCGCAGTGGATTTGGATATCAGGTGATCTAATGGCCTGAACACAGAAAGCAGGCACTGACCTCATCATTTTCAGGTTGTCAATTATACCCCTTTCATACCTAAAACTGCGGGTCTTACCCGGGAATACGGTCCCAGAATCATACAGGGGCATTCCCGGGTAAGACCCCTTGCATACTGCAGTCAGCAGCCTGGCATATTGCCGGGTTGCTGACGTCAGTAGTGACGCGGCGGGGGTGGCGCAAGAGATCACATGATCTCTAAGCGCCGCCTGCTACATAGAGAGTGAATGGGAGCCGGGGCACATTGACCCGGCTCCCGTTCACACTGACCAGGTACCCGGGAAGATCCCGGGACCAACCCTGGAAGATAGCAGGGTTGAAATGCGGGGGCAGGAATTCCGGGATTTTGTCCCTGTACCCTTCCATACTGAGAAATTTCCCGGGTTGATGCGCGTTCATGAGCAATAACCCGGGAAATTTTGGCTGGTGTGAAAGGGGTATAAGTGTCCCACCCCGAAACCTTCCTGTGCCAGTCTCATGGATGCAGTGAAAGCAGCAGTATGTGGAGGGAAGCATTATACATGTGTCACTTTGTACAGATGCGTCCTCATGCTCTACGGCATAAGATGCCTAGTGTGACTTAGACGTTCCGCCATGAGTAGCGATTCCCAGACTTTCAGACTTAATTGACATAGTAGCCGCATACCAAGCTGCTTCTAGTACTAGGTGTTCAGGATTAGTGTTTCTGTCACAGAGGAATTGATATAAAGTCGCAGATTAAGCATAACTACTGGATGCGTGGGGTGATGCATGGCACAGCTCACTTGTATCTAGGGAGGCCAATCCTGAGCCATTTTTTAAATCCCGGGATTTAAGATTGAAAAATGGTCAATCCCGGGATATCCAGGATTAGCTAGGAAAAAAGAAATACGCCCCTCAGGCTCGGCTGTCCGCAGTGCTGTCCGTGGGTCCAGGCAGCAGGTGGCGGTGCTGTCGGCATGTCTGGCTGGCGGTGAGGCTGGGTGGCAGGAGGCAGGTGCGGGCATTCCCGGCGGCGGCGCAGCTTGCGCTGTGCAGCATGGACTCTAACACCACGTCACACTGCGCAGTTCGTACAGCCGGGGACAGGGAGAGGCAGGCAGCATCTGAGCCGTAAACTGAACTGGCTCAGACGCTGCCCAGCATATAAAAAAAGCATTGGCCTGAACCCCAGCCAATTTTATGTCAACATCCCGAGATCCCAACCATCCCGATGTTGGGATTGGCCACCCTACTTGTATCTGAGCTGGGGACCGAATGTGTCAAGATCATATGTGATACACCTACCCCCCTATCCCATGCATACAGATGCGTCTTCATACATCTAGCTTCAATATGCCATGCAGAGCAAGAGACTTGGTGTGAGTGAGCAGCCAGGTCCCGTGCAACTCTGCTAGCATTGCTGACAGATGGGTGCAGGTCAAGAGGGAATGGGCCGTGTACCCCATTGCTGGACTGTCTGACAATTCAAATAAGGTTCCAGCCTATACTGTACATTGCTCAACTTAGCAGGGGCAGAAGCAGTTATTGAAGAAGACACATTTACATATGCAGAGGGGGAAGACAAGGAAGACCCATATATATTGCTTGCAAAGAGATTTGTATGCCTGTTAAAAACGTAATAATGGACAGACACACACTTAATTCTATGAATCAGAAAACTGGGGAAAATATACAACACATATGTGTCCACTCTGAGACTGTTAGCAAACGCTGCAACCACTGCAACAAGCTCAACCACTCTGCAAAGTGTTGAAGTTCCAGGCATACCATGACACACAGTGAGCCACATGTGACGCAGGGAGAATGACAAATGCATAAAGTCAATCACATGGGCCACACCACACATTACTGAGACCATATACAGTATTGTGAGAGCATAGAACTCATTGCAAAACAAGAAGAGATTTTCACTGACCTGTGTGATAAAAATAGTGGCAGAACCTTGAAGATTAAAACTGACACCGGTGCCAAATGCAACGTAATGTCCAGGACCCTGATGCAGCAAACTAGCCCTCAGGCAACAATAGAACACACAGACACTGTAAACTTGGTGGCATATGTAGGTCAAATTATCAAAACCGTAGGCACCATCACTATCGAATACACGTGTGCACCAAAGCTTTTTCACATAGTAGATAGTGACGTTAGACCACTGCTCGGGCTGCCTGACAGTGAGCGTCTTGGGTTGATACATCTGGGGCCGGAAGTACACCTGATACAGCAAGATACCCCAGAGTTCCGTGACTTTAAGGACTTATTCACTTGTGACACCATTGGCAAGCTACCTGACAGTGTGTGCACCTTGGCGGGTTCCATTCGCTGTGAAAGACAAAGTCCTAGCTGAGCTGGAGCACATGACCGCACTTGGCGTCATAACCCCTATTGAAGAAGCAACCCAGTGGGTATCTGCAATGGTAGCTGCTGTAAAAAAAAGACGGGATTGTAAGGATCTACATAGACCCCATGCACCACAATAAAGTATTACTAAGACCCCGTCACCCATTGAGAACTGTAAAACAAGTCATTGCTGACATGCTGGAAGCCAAGGTCTTCAGCATATTTGGTACCCTACACTGAATGTTAGGACACTGCAAGCTCCCCCATTTTGTGTCATCTCCTCTAGGGATGGACTATTCCACCCAGGGTAATCCTACGCAGTGCGCCAAAGATGGCTGCCGCACCTGGTACCCTGTGAGTGTGGAATACACAGCCCATGGAAGTTATTACCCAAAATGCCTACACCAATCATCCATCATGCTTTCTTTGTCTTTTTTGTCTGTGTGGTTTATCTTTTGATGTGTAATACTTAAATCTTCTGTATTATGTGCATTGTTTGAGTTCTAGTTGGCGCCGCGGATGGCTGCCTCGGTGCTGCTCTGCCAAGCAGCCTTCGTTTGTAGTCTTACATGTATAATATGTCTAATGTCGAGTCTATTGTACAGTTACAATGGGGGTAATTCCAAGTTGATAGCAGCAGGAATTCTGTTAGCAATTGGGCATAACCATGTGCACTGCAGGGGAGGCAGATATAACATGTGCAGAGAGAGTTAGATTTGGGTGTGGTGTGTTCAATCTGCAATCTAATTTGCAGTGTAAAAATAAAGCAGCCAGTATTTACCCTGCACAGAAATAAAATAACCCACCCAAATCTAACTCTCTCTGCAAATGTTATATCTGCCTCCCCTGCAGTGCACATGGTTTTGCCCAACTGCTAAAAAATTTCCTGCTGCGATCAACTTGGAATTACCCCCAATGTGCAGTATGAACTCATATGTGTAATGTTTGTAATGTATGCTACGTTTTCCCCCCTTCTTATGCCATGTATTCCCCCTTCATGTTGCTGCTTGGCGATGCATTGTACCACAAAGAATTCCTAGTGTACGTGAGTACACCTGGCCAATAAAGCTGATTCTGATTCTGATTCTGATATTAGATGCCAAATGTAGGTTTTGGCAAATTCGTTGGACAAAGAATAGTCTTTCGTGCTTTTATGATACCAGCTGGGAGATATGCCTTCTTACGCATGCCATACGGCCTGACTACTGGCAGTGAGGTGTTTCAAAGGTGTATGCAATAATTGTTTGCAGGATACCCCTGTGAGATTATAGTCGACAACATCCTCATCTGGGGCCGTAATTTGCAAGAGCATGATGAGCGTTTCTGCCAGGAACTGGAAAGAATACGAACAATCAACTTAAAGCTCAAACCAGATAAGGGCAGATTCAGAGTGGCTGAAGTTCTGTACGTGGGTCACCTCCTCACAGATCAAGGTGTTAAACCCGACCCTCACAAAACGGCGCCCATCCAGCACATGCCCCTGCTGGTGGACAAACTTAGTTTCCAATGTTTCTTAGGGATGACTAATTCGGTAATTAGTCATCCCTATGAAACGTTGAGAACGTTAGAAAATTGGGTCTAAATTCATCCCCAATTATAGTGAAATTACTGCACCACTGTGACAACTTCTACACCAAGATACAGAGTGGTATTGGCTGGAACCATCATATATATGGGGTAATTCCAAGTTGATCGCAGCAGGAATTTTGTTAGCAGTTGGGCAAAACCATGTGCACTGCAGGGGAGGCAGATATAACATGTGCAGAGAGAGTTAGATTTGGGTGTGGTGTGTTCAATCTGCAATCTAATTTGCAGTGTAAAAATAAAGCAGCCAGTATTTACCCTGCACAGAAACAAAATAACCCACCCAAATCTAACTCTCTCTGCACATGTTATATCTGCCCCCCTGCAGTGCACATGGTTTTGCCCAACTGCTAACAAAATTCCTGCTGCGATCAACTTGGAATTACCCCCTATATATGATGCAGTTTGTGGATAGGTTTACTGTAGGTCTGCAGTGAGACACAAGGCAGCACATGCTTGTAGGGCACCCATCCATATAAATACTTCTCTAGCTTAAACAGCTCCCCATCTCTTGTATAAAAAAAATTATATAAAAAGGAAAAAGAATGCCTAAACAGGCTCACAAAAAAATGTAATTTATGCACAGGCGATAAAGCAATCACCAATTTGTGTCAGCGGAGAGTTCGCAAACAACCATTCACAAGTGGTTGGCTTGTGCCTCTGCACTCTGCACCTGCTATTGACCACCCATAAATGATATGATAAGTGTACGTGAACCTTTTTCCAAGCTTCTTTCTGTTCACAATTACACAAATATTTCCATTTCTGTCATTGGCCTATGTTACAACACCACGGTCTTGCCCCATTTTACCCACAAGGGGGTCTACTGCCCATTGTTCTGGGCATACACAGAGAGACGTCACATAAGATATGCTTTGTCAACTGGACTAGTGGTAACTCTGCATTAGAACAGAAAAAAAGCTTGAAAGGGTAGAAACACTGGCGTATTTATAATAGTGATGTGCACCGGAAATTTTTCGGGTTTTGTGTTTTGGTTTTGGGTTCGGTTCCGCGCCCGTGTTTTGGGTTCGAACGCGTTTTGGCAAAACCTCACCGAATTTTTTTTGTCGGATTCGGGTGTGTTTTGGATTAGGGTGTTTTTTTCAAAAAGCCCTAAAAAACAGCTTAAATCATAGAATTTGGGGGTCATTTTGATCCCATAGTATTATTAACCTCAATAACCATAATTTCCACTCATTTTCAGTCTATTCTGAACACCTCACACCTCACAATTTTATTTTTAGTCCTAAAATTTGCACCAAGGTCGCTGGATGGCTAAGCTAATCGACACAAGTGGCCGACACAAACACCTGGCCCATCTATGAGTGGCACTGCAGTGTCAGGCAGGATGGTCCTTCAAAAAAATTGTCCCCAAACAGCACATGATGCAAAGAAAAAAAGAGGCGCACCAAGGTCGCTGTGTGACTAAGCTAAGCGACACAAGTGGCCGACACAAACACCTGGCCCATCTATGAGTGGCACTGCAGTATCAGGCAGGATGGCCCTTCAAAAAAATTGTCCCCAAACAGCACATGATGCAAAGAAAAAAAGAGGCGCAATGAGGTAGCTGTGTGACTAAGCTCAGTGACCCAAGTGGCCGACACAAACACCTGGCCCATCTAGGAGTGGCACTGCAGTGTCAGGCAGGATGGCCCTTCAAAAAAATACTCCCCAAACAGCACATGACGCAAAGAAAAAAAGAGGTGCAATGAGGTAGCTGTGTGACTAAGCTCAGCGACCCAAGTGGCCGACACAAACACCTGGCCCATCTAGGAGTGGCACTGCAGTGTCACGCAGGATGGCCCTTCAAAAAAATACTCCCCAAACAGCACATGACACAAAGAAAAAAGAGGCGCAATGAGGTAGCTGTGTGACTAAGCTCAGCGACCCTAGTGGCCGACACAAACACCTGGCCCATCTAGGAGTGGCACTGCAGTGTCAGGCAGGATGGCCCTTCAAAAAAATACTCCCCAAACAGCACATGACGCAAAGAAAAAAAGAGGCGCAATGAGGTAGCTGTGTGACTAAGCTCAGCGACCCAAGTGGCTGACACAAACACCTGGCCAATCTAGGAGTGGCACTGCAGTGTCAGGCAGGATGGCCCTTCAAAAAAATACTCCCCAAACAGCACATGACGCAAAGAAAAAAAGAGGCGCACTTGCAGGGGGCGTGCAAATGGTGGAAGGCACAAGCTCTTCCCGTCCAGTGTTGGGAAGGTCAGGCATCGCAACCGACACAATTGGACTCTCCTTGGGGATTTGTGATTTCGAAGAACGCACAGTTCTTTGCTGTGCTTTTGCCAGCTTAAGTCTTTTCATTTTTCTAGCGAGAGGCTGAGTGCCTCCATCCTCATGTGAAGCTGAACCACTAGCCATGAACATAGGCCAGGGCCTCAGCCGTTCCTTGCCACTCCGTGTCGTAAATGGCATATTGGCAAGTTTACGCTTCTCCTCAGACGCTTTTAATTTTGATTTTTGGGTCATTTTTTTACTGATCTTTTGTGTTTTGGATTTTACATGCTCTGTACTATGAGATTGGGCATCGGCCTTGGCAGACGACGTTGATGGCATTTCATCGTCTCGGCCATGACTAGTGGCAGCAGCTTCAGCACGAGGTGGAAGTGGATCTTGATCTTTCCCTATTTTTTTAACCTCCACATTTTTGTTCTCCATATTTTAATGCGCACAACTAAAAGCCACCACAGGTATACAATGTAGATGGATGGATAGTATAGTATTATATTACTTATGGAGGACGAGTGACGACACAGAGGTAGGTACAGCCGTGGCCTACCGTACTGCTATATATATATATAATATACTGTATAATAATAATAACGGACCTGGTGGACACTGTCAGCAGACTGCTAAACTAGTATGAAGAAAAAAAAAGCCACCACAGGTATACAATGTAGATGGATGGATAGTATAGTATTATATTACTTATGGACGAAAAAGTGCACTGACGACACAGAGGTAGGTACAGCCGTGGCCTACCGTACTGCTTATATATATAATATACTGTATAATAATAATAACGGACCTGGTGGACACTGTCAGCAGACTGCTAAACTAGTATGAAGAAAAAAAAAGCCACCACAGGTATACAATGTAGATGGATGGATAGTATAGTATTATATTACTTATGGACGACGAGTGCACTGACGACACAGAGGTAGGTACAGCCGTGGCCTACCGTACTGCTATATATATATATAATATACTGTATAATAATAATAACGGACCTGGTGGACACTGTCAGCAGACTGCTAAACTAGTATGAAGAAAAAAAAAGCCACCACAGGTATACAATGTAGATGGATGGATAGTATAGTATTATATTACTTATGGACGACGAGTGCACTGACGACACAGAGGTAGGTACAGCCGTGGCCTACCGTACTGCTATATATATATATAATATACTGTATAATAATAATAACGGACCTGGTGGACACTGTCAGCAGACTGCTAAACTAGTATGAAGAAAAAAAAAGCCACCACAGGTATACAATGTAGATGGATGGATACTATAGTATAGTATTATATTACTTATGGACGACGAGTGCACTGACGACACAGAGGTAGGTACAGCCGTGGCCTACCGTACTGCTATATATATATATATATATATATATATATATATAAAATATACTGTATAATAATAATAACGGACCTGGTGGACACTGTCAGCAGACTGCTAAACTAGTATGAAGAAAAAAAAAGCCACCACAGGTATACAATGTAGATGGATGGATAGTATAGTATTATTTTACTTATGGACGACGAGTGCACTGACGACACAGAGGTAGGTACAGCCATGGCCTACCGTACTGCTATATATATATAATATACTGTATAATAATAACGGACCTGGTGGACACTGTCAGCAGACTGCTAAACTAGTATGAAGAAAAAAAAAGCCACCACAGGAGTGTTTTTCAGGCAGACAAACGTATACTGGACTGGTGGTCACTGTCAGCAAAACTGTGCACTGTACTCCTGCTATAACTGCTCCCCAGTCCCCACAATTAGGCAGTGTGAGCAGTGCACTCAGCACAGATATATGCAGCAGTGCAGCACACTGATACCCCTTTTCCACTAGCTCAAAAAACACGGGTAAATGCACGGGGGCGCACATTTACCCGTGTTTTTTGCAAGTGGAAAAGGGTAAACCCGGATCAAGTGACCCGTGAATTCTACCCGGCTATCTACCTGGGTAGGACACGGGAATGATCCGGGTTGGGATGTAGTGTAAACGGGAGCCGTGTCGATGCGACACGGCTCCCGTTTACACTGTATGGAAGGGCGGCGCTGGGAGATCATGCGATCTCCCTTCGCTGCCCCTGCCGCGTCACTAGAAGCGTCACCAACCCGGCATATGCCGGGTTGTGACTGCTGATGGGAAAGGGGCCGAGCACGGGTCGCAGCAGGGGGCAGCTCCCGTGTCAGGCTCCCGGCTGCGACCCGTGCTTGTAGGTGGAAAAGGGGTATCAGTGAGCACAGATATGGTGGAGCGTTTTTTTTCAGGCAGAGAAACAACGGATTAAACTCACTGGTGGTATAATCAAAACCCTGCACTGTACTCCCTAACAGCTGCTCCCCGTCCCCAATCCTCCCCACAATTATAACTAAGTCACTCAGTCTTGAAGTTCGGGCAGGTTCGGATCCCGAGGATCCTAACCCGCTCATCACTAATTTATAATGGGTGCAGTGTGTGCATTGCAAACAGGCCCCCGGGGGTCCAAGGGGGCCCACACCGCACACCCTACACCCATTAATAGAAATACTTACTCTCCTGAGTCCTGCGGCGCTGCAGCAGCGCTGCAGAAATTATTTGCGCATGCGTAGTAGGAAAATCACTAGGAAAATGGCCGCTGCACCATTTTCCCGGTGATTTGCACATGCGCTCTAGGCTCTGGGACAGCGCCAGGGTCCCCAGAGCTGTACAGCGCTGCCGGCTAGAGAGGAGGGGGCCCAGACGGAGGCTGCACACGGCCTACTCCTCTCTAGAAACGCCCCTGGATAGAAATAACCCAAAATAGCTGTAGATATTGCCTACAGTACGTGCAGTACTGTAGTAAATGAAGTGTATTCTATGGAGGGGAATTTTACCGGTACTCCAGGGATCTGTACTTGTGGCCTAATTCAGACCTGATCGAATCAGCAAGTTTGTTCTATGATGTGCAAAACCATGTGCACTGCTGGGAGGGGGGGGGGTGCAGATATAGGGGGTCATTCCGAGTTGTTCGCTCGCAAGCTGCTTTTAGCAGCTTTGCACACGCTAAGCCGCCGCCTACTGGGTGTGAATCTTAGCTTCTTAAAATTACGAACGAAAGATTCGCAATGTTGCGATAAGACATCTCCGTGCAGTTTCTGAGTAACTCGAAACTTACTCGGCATCTGCGATCAGTTCAGTGCTTGTCGTTCCTGGTTTGACGTCACAAACACACCCAGCGTTCGCCCAGACACTCCTCCGTTTCTCCAGCCACTCCTGCGTTTTTCCCAGAAACGGTAGCGTTTTTTCACACACACCCATAAAACGGCCAGTTTCCGCCCAGAAACACCCACTTCCTGTCAATCACAGCACGATCACCAGAACGAAGAAAAAAACGTGAGTAAAATTCCTAACTGCATAGCAAATTTACTTGGCGCAGTCGCAGTGCGAACATTGCGCATGCGCACTAAGCGGAAAATCGCTGCGATGCAAAGAAATTTACCGAGTGAACAACTCGGAATGACTCCCATAATGCAGAGACAGTTAGATTTGGGTGTGGTGTGTTCAAATTGAAATATAAATTGCAGTGTAAAAAGAAAGCAGCCAGTATTTACCCTGCACAGAAACAAAATAACCCACCCACATCTAACTCTCTCTGCACATGTTACATCTGCCCCCCCCCTTCCCCCCCCTCTGCAATGCACATGGTTTTTCCCATTAGAGAACAAATTTGCTGCTGCGATCAGGCGTGAATTAGGGCCTTAGACTAGTACCCATTAATACCTATGAAGGTGACATTGCAGATGGCATTAAAGGGAAAGTTTGCAATTTTGCAGAGGACACAAAGTTGTGCAACAGAATAGACACACCGGGAGGAGTAAAACAAATGATTGAGGATCTAGGAATGGTCAAGAACTTGGCAATTACAGTTTAATGGAAAGAAATGCAAAATCATACACTTGGGTCTCAAAAATCCAAAGGCTAAATATAGTATCAACAGTACTATAATGGAAACTACTGAGGAGGAAAGGGATCTACAGTAAGAATCACTATTTCTAATGACTTAAAGACTGGGAAGCAATTTATTTATTTAATACCAGTTATTTATATAGCACACATATTCCGCAGCGCTTTACAGAGAATATTTTAGCTATTCATCAGTCCAATGTAACAAAACAATGGGAAAGGCAAGTCAGATGCTTGATTGCATACTGTAGGTAGAGAGTAATGTCACTGTATACAGTAGGTCATTGGTACGGCCCCATCTGGAATACTGTGTCCAGTTCTGGAGACCATATCTCTAGAAAGCTATAAATACATTGGAGAGCGTACAAAAAAGGGCAACTAAAATGGTGCATGGCCTACATCACAAAACTTACCCGGAAAGGCTAAAAGATCTTACCATGTATAGTTTGGAGCAGAGGAGGGAAAGGGGGAACATGATAGAGACTTTCAAATATATCAAGAGTTTTAACAAGGTCCAGGAGGGAAACATTCTTCAAAGGATGAGAAGTATTACAACTCGAGGACACACATTGAGACTGGAGGGGGGAAGGTTCAGGGGAATTTAAGGATAAACAACATCACAGAAAGGGTAGTAAATGAGTGGAGTAGCCTCCCATCAGCGGTGGTAGAGGCTAAGGGGTCATTCAGACCCAATCACACGCTGCATTTTTTGCAGCCATGTGATCAGGTCTGAACTGCGCATGCGTGTGACCCGCAATGCGCAGGAGCACCGGCTGGTGGCGGCAGTGGCCAGCGACGAATCTAACGAAGAAAGCAATTGCACCGGCGATCGCAAGAAGATTGATAGGCCGAAGGCATTCGTGGGCGGCAGCTCACCGTTTTTTGAGAGTGTCCAGACAAACGTAGGCGTGCCCAGCCGTTCCAGAGGAGGATTCCCGATGTCACCACCTGTCTGGATCGTCGCAGCGGCTGAGTAAGTTCTGGGCTGTGCAGAAACTGCACAAACTTTTGTTTGTGCAGCTCACTGCACAGCAGATTGCACCCCTGCAAAGCGTTTACCCCCTCCCCTGTAGGCGGCGATTACCTGGTCGCAGCAGTGCAAAAAATAGCCTGCGGGCGCTCAGGTCTGAATTGGGCCCTAAGTCAGTAGAGCAATTTAAACATGCATGGGATAGGCACATGAACATACTTACAAAGAACTAAGGATCAAATGGGGTTGAGGTTACCTACACTAGTGGAATTAATTCTGGACACTTTCAATAAAAAAATATTATATTTGATATTTATGCAGAAAATTCATATTCTGCTATACCAAATCAATACTTTAATGTTTTTATTTTAATCTATGATGTTTCTACTTAATATTTTAACATGATTTGTTATGTTAATGCTTTTAATTTTTTTATAAAAAAAAATATAAACCTTTGTTAGTTACACCATGCATTTTTCGAGTTCAAATTTTCGTGTACTAGCAACACATAATGTCGTGTGATTTAAATCAACCAATTATGGGATGCATGGGGAGCGATCGTTACAAACTATTTCATCATTGTTTTAGTCAGCTATTGTGTTTTGAGAAGTGAAGACGTGAGTTTAACTGATTTTTATGATTTTAACTACTTTCAATGTGTGAATAATGACTAAGATGGCTCAGAATACCTCAAAACGTGTTGATTGGTCACCTGGGAAGGGTATACCTATGAAGAAATTGCAAAGAGGTTGTGCGGTGGGACAGGTGTAAGGAAAATCTGCATAAGGGTTGCGAGCAGTGGATTGACGAAATCAGCCGCATCAACTGGGAGAAAGCCCACACTTACAAAACAAGACGAGCGTAGAATCTGTCGCCTGGTCCTGCAGGACTGTCCAAGGTCTGCAAATAGACATCAACAACATAATGAAAACATCTGGTGTCCAAGTTTGTGACCGAACCATCCAAAAATAACTGTGACAATGGTTTGCGAGCTAGGACCCAGAGAAAGAAGCCGTAGAAAGAACCCTCTTTACATTATTTCAGTATCACTCGATGTATTAAAGGGCTTTTGGAGCAGTTTTTGTGAATAACTACTCCAAACCCTTTAATGTTCTTTTTTTTTAATGGTCGAATTTACACACAAAAAAACAAAACAAAAACAAAACATAGCAGTGTGCCATGTGATATTAACACCAGCTCAGGCGTAATCACAGGGAAGTACTGCGATAAGCAGTCTTTTGCGCAGCTTTCTCTGCCCCCCCTCCCCCCCCCCCGGCAGAGAAAGCTGTGTGACACCGAGCTCCGGTGATCAACTCTTGTGTGTGTATAGACTATATCTATCTATCTTATATAATATATCTATATATACACATAATATATAATATATATGTCATTATCTCAGTAGGGGACACAAAAATGCTGGATTTTGAATTTTGGATGAGGGATACTCCACATATATATATATATATATATATTTGTACACACACACACACACATATATATATATATATATGCGGCAATATAGGACGAGCCGCACACATCAGTAACAAAGACCAATTTCAGGACTGCCAGGCTTATAATAAGAATTTACTTACCGATAATTCTATTTCTCGGAGTCCGTAGTGGATGCTGGGGTTCCTGAAAGGACCATGGGGAATAGCGGCTCCGCAGGAGACAGGGCACAAAAGTAAAGCTTTTACAGGTCAGGTGGTGTGTACTGGCTCCTCCCCCTATGACCCTCCTCCAGACTCCAGTTAGGTACTGTGCCCGGACGAGCGTACACAATAAGGGAGGATTTTGAATCCCGGGTAAGACTCATACCAGCCACACCAATCACACCGTACAACTTGTGATCTAAACCCAGTTAACAGTATGATAACAGAGGAGCCTCTGAAAGATGGCTTCCTAAACAATAACCCGAATTAGTTAACAATAACTATGTACAAGTATTGCAGATAATCCGCACTTGGGATGGGCGCCCAGCATCCACTACGGACTCCGAGAAATAGAATTATCGGTAAGTAAATTCTTATTTTCTCTATCGTCCTAAGTGGATGCTGGGGTTCCTGAAAGGACCATGGGGATTATACCAAAGCTCCCAAACGGGCGGGAGAGTGCGGATGACTCTGCAGCACCGAATGAGAGAACTCCAGGTCCTCCTTTGCCAGGGTATCAAATTTGTAAAAATTTACAAACGTGTTCTCCCCTGACCACGTAGCTGCTCGGCAGAGTTGTAATGCCGAGACCCCTCGGGCAGCCGCCCAAGATGAGCCCACCTTCCTTGCGGAATGGGCCTTAACAGATTTAGGCTGTGGCAGGCCTGCCACAGAATGTACAAGTTGAATTTTGTTACAAATCCAACGAGCAATCGACTGCTTAGAAGCAGGTGCACCCAACTTGTTGGGTGCATACAGTATAAACAGCGAGTCAGATTTTCTGACTCCAGCCGTCCTTTAAATGTATATTTTTAAGGCTCTGACAACGTCCAACAACTTGGAGTCCTTCAAGTCGTCTGTAGCCGCAGGCACTACAATAGGCTGGTTCAGGTGAAACGCTGATACCACCTTAGGGAGAAAATGCGGACGCGTCCGCAGCTCTGCCCTATGTCGAATGGAAAATTAAATAAGGGCTTTTATAAAACAAAGCCGCCAGTTCAGATACTCTCCCGGCCGAAGCCAGGGCCAGTAACATAGTCACTTTCCATGTGAGATATTTCAAATCCACATTCTTTAGTGGTTCAAACCAATTGGATTTGAGGAAATCTAAAACTACATTTAGATCCCACGGTGCCACCTTAGGCACCACAGGAGGCTGTATATGCAGTACTCCTTTGATAAAAATCTGGACCTCAGGGACTGAGGCCAATTCTCTTTGGAAGAATATTGATAGGGCCGAAATTTGAACCTTAATAGATCCCAATTTGAGACCCATAGACAATCCTGATTGCAGGAAATGTAGGAAAACGACCCAGTTGAAATTCCTCCATCGGAGCACTCCGCTGCTCGCACCACGCAACATATTTTCGCCAAATACGGCGATAATGCTTCGCGGTGACTTCCTTCCTTGCCTTTATCAAGGTAGGAATGACTTCTTCTGGAATGCCTTTTCCTTTTAGGATCTGGCATTCAAACGCCATGCCGTCAAACGCAGCCGCGGTAAGTCTTGAAAAAGACAAGGACCCTGCTGAAGCAGGTCCCTTCTCAGAAGTAGAGGCCACGGATCGTCCGTGACCATCTCTTGAAGTTCCGGGTACCAAGTCCTTCTTGGCCAATCCGGAGCCACTAGTCTTACTCCTCTTTGCCGTATAATCCTCAATACCTTTGGTATGAGAGGCAGAGGAGGAAACACATATACGGACTGGTACACCCAAGGTGTTACCAACGCGTCCACAGCTATTGCCTGCGGATCTCTTGACCTGGCGCAATAACTGTCCAGTGTCTTGTTGAGGCGAGACGCCATCATGTCCACCATTGGTTTTACCCAACGGTTTAATAGCATGTGGAAAACTTCTGGATGAAGTACCCACTCTCCCGGGTGAAGGTCGTGTCTGCTGAGGAAGTCTGCTTCCCAGTTGTCCACGCCCGGGATGAATACTGCTGACAGTGCTATCACGTGATTCTCCGCCCAGCGAAGGATCCTGGCAGCTTCTGCCATTCTGTTTCTTGTGCCGCCCTGTCTGTTTACATGGGCGACTGCCGTGATGTTGTCCGACTGGATCAACACCGGTCTTCCTTGAAGCAGAGGTTCCGCCTGGCTTAGAGCATTGTAGATTGCTCTTAGTTCCAGAATGCTTATGTGAAGAGACTTTTTCAGGCTCGACCACACTCCCTGGAAATTTCTTCCCTGTGTGACTGCTCCCCAGCCTCTCAGGCTGGCATCCGTGGTCACCAGGATCCAATCCTGCATGCCGAATCTGCGGCCCTCCAATAGATGAGCCTCCTGCAACCACCACAGAAGGGATACCCTTGTCCTCGGCGACAGGGTTATCCGCAGGTGCATCTGAAGATGCGACCCTGACCATTTGTCCAACAGATCCCTTTGCATGGAATCTGCCGAAAGGGATTGCTTCGTAAGAAGCTACCATTTTTTCCCAGGACTCTTGTGCATTGATGTACAGACACCTTTCCTGGTTTTAGGAGGTTCCTGACCAGGTCAGATAACTCCTTGGCTTTTTCTTCGGGAAGAAAAACCTTTTTCTGAACTGTGTCCAGAATCATCCCCAGGAACAGCAGACGAGTTGTCGGCATTAATTGGGATTTTGGAATATTCAGAATCCATCCGTGCTGCTTTAGCACCTCTTGAGATAGTGCTAAACCCATCTCTAGCTGTTCTCTGGACCTTGTCCTTATTAGGAGATCGTCCAAGTATGGGATAATTAATACGCCTTTTCTTCGAAGAAGAAATATTATCTCGGCCATTACCTTTGTAAAGACCCGAGGTGCCGTGGACAAACCAAACGGCAGCGTCTGAAACTGATAGTGACAGTTTTGTACAACGAACCTGAGGTACCCCTGGTGTGAGGGGTAATTGGAACGTGGAGATACGCATCCTTGATGTCCAAGGATACCATAAAGTCCCCTTCTTCCAGGTTCGCTATCACTGCTCTGAGTGACTCCATCTTGAACTTGAACTTCTTTATGTACAGGTTCAAGGACTTCAGATTTAGAATAGGCCTTACCGAGCCATCCGGCTTCGGTACCACAAAAAGAGTGGAATAATACCCCTTCCCTTGTTGTAGAAGAGGTACCTTGACTATCACCTGCTGAGAATACAGCTTGTGCATGGCTTCCAAAACCGTCTCCCTTTCTGAGGGGGACGTTGGTAAAGCCGACTTCAGGAAACGGCGAGGTGGCTCTGTCTCTAATTTCAACCTGTACCCCTGAGATATTATCTGCAGGATCCAGGGATTTACCTGCGAGTGAGCCCACTGCGCGCTGTAATTTTTGAGACGACCGCCTACCGCCCCCAAGTCCGCTTGCGAAGCCCCAGCGTCATGCTGAGGCTTTTGTAGAAGCCGGGGAGGGCTTCTGTTCCTGGGAAGGAGCTGCCTGTTGCTGTCTCTTCCCTCGTCCTCTGCCTCGTGGCAGATATGAATAGCCCTTTGCTCTCTTATTTTTAAAGGAACGAAAAGGCTGCGGTTGAAAAGTCGGTGCCTTTTTCTGTTGGGGAGTGACTTGAGGTAGAAAGGTGGATTTCCCGGCCGTAGCCGTGGCCACCAAATCCGATAGACCGACCCCAAATAACTCCTCTACGCATCGCCTGTCCACTGTCGTGTCCATAAAGCTCTTCTGGCCGAAATGGACATAGCACTTACCCGTGATGCCAGTGTGCAGATATCTCTCTGTGCATCACGCATATAAAGAAATGCATCCTTTATTTGTTCTAACGACAGTAAAATATTGTCCCCGTCCAGGGTATCAATATTTTCGATCAGGGACTCTGACCAAACTACCCCAGCACTGCACATCCAGGCAGTCGCAATAGCTGGTCGTAGTATAACACCTGCATGTGTGTATATACCTTTTTGGATATTTTCCATCCTCCTATCTGATGGATCTTTAAGTGCGGCCGTCTCAGGAGAGGGTAACGCCACTTGTTTTGATAAGCGTGTTAGCGCTTTGTCCACCCTAGGAGGTGTTTCCCAGCGCTCCCTAACCTCTGGCGGGAAAGGGTATAAAGCCAATAACTTCTTTGAAATTAGCAGTTTTTTATCGGGGCACCCCACGCTTCATCACATACGTCATTTAATTCTTCTGATTCGGTAAAAACTACTGGTAGTTTTTTCACACCCCACATAATACCCTGTTTAGTGGTACCTGTAGTATCAGCTAAATGTAACATCTCCTTTATTGCCAAAATCATATAACGTGTGGCCCTACTGGAAAATACGGTTGATTCGTCACCTTCACCACCGGAATCAGTGCCTGTGTCTGGGTCTGTGTCGACCGACTGAGGCAAGGGGCGTTTTACAGCCCCTGACGGTGTTTGAGGCGCCTGGACAGGCACTAATTGAGTGTCCGGCCGCCTCATGTCGGCAAACGACTGCTTAAGCGAGTTGACGCTATCCCGTAATTCCACAAATAAAGGCATCCATTCTGGTGTCGACCCCCTAGGAGGTGACATCCTCATATTTGGCAATTGCTCCGCCTCCACACCAATAACGTCCTCATACATGTCGACACACACGTACCGACACACAGCAGACACACAGGGAATGCTCTATACGAAGACAGGACCCACTAGCCCTTTGGGGAGACAGAGGGAGAGTCTGCCAGCACACACCAAAAAGCGCTATATATGACAGGGATAGCCTTATGATTAAGTGCTCCCTTATAGCTGCTTTTATATTGATATATTGCCATTTATTTTGCCCCCCCTCTCTGTTATACCCTGTTTCTGTAGTGCAGTGCAGGGGAGAGACCTGGGAGCCTTCCTGACCAGCGGAGCTGTGACAGAAAATGGCGCCGTGTGCTGAGGAGATAGGCCCCGCCCCTTTTCCGGCGGGCTCGTCTCCCGCTATTTAGTACATTTAGGCAGGGGTAAATATCTCCATATAGCCTCTGGGGCTATATGTGAGGTATTTTTAGCCTTTTTAAAGGTTTTCATTTGCCTCCCAGGGCGCCCCCCTCCCAGCGCCCTGCACCCTCAGTGACTGCCGTGTGAAGTGTGCTGAGAGGAAAATGGCGCACAGCTGCAGTGCTGTGCGCTACCTTAAGAAGACTGCAGGAGTCTTCAGCCGCCGATTCTGGACCTCTTCTTGCTTCAGCATCTGTGAGGGGGCCGGCGGCGTGGCTCCGGTGACCATCCAGGCTGTACCTGTGATCGTCCCTCTGGAGCTTCATGTCCAGTAGCCAAGAAGCCAATCCATCCTGCACGCAGGTGAGTTCACTTCTTCTCCCCTCTGTCCCTCGTTGCAGTGATCCTGTTGCCAGCAGGAATCACTGTAAAATAAAAAACCTAAGCTAAACTCTCTAAGCAGCTCTTTATGAGAGCCACCTAGAATTGCACCCTTCTCGGCCGGGCACAAAAATCTAACTGGAGTCTGGAGGAGGGTCATAGGGGGAGGAGCCAGTACACACCACCTGACCTGTAAAAGCTTTACTTTTGTGCCCTGTCTCCTGCGGAGCCGCTATTCCCCATGGTCCTTTCAGGAACCCCAGCATCCACTTAGGACGATAGAGAAAAGATGTTACAAATAGATAGAGCCAGAAGCCAGCAACATCCAATTCAATAAAAGGGTAATTTTACTGCTGCATATAAAAAATATTTTGCAGTGCATATCAAATAGATAAAAAAACAGAGACTGGTAAATACATCTCTTAACCAACAATGTGGTAATTAATAGTAGGAGTACTTATATAACAGTGTCAGGGTGGTAGGCAAACACCAGTCATCCTAATAGAAGCAGAGTACAGCTGTTTGCCTACCACCCTGACACTGTTGGATAAGTACTCCTACTATTAATGACCACATTGTTGGTTAAGAGAGCCCCTGAGGAAAACAGTGTTGGTTGAAACAGCTGTTGGACCACAGCTATCAGATTGTGCTTCACGTGGATTTTACTTGAAGAATAAAACTCTTTTCACGTTCATCTAAACCAGGAGTGCTGGTAATTTATTTTTCTAAATTGCTGAAAAAGTGAGTATAATTGTTATTATCTTTTACCTTGCACCACCATCTTGCCAATGATTTACAATAGCTTTGAGTGCTGTCTTTTTCCAGAACATAACTATCTATCTATCTATCTATCTATCTATCTATCTATCTATCTATCTATCTATCTATCTGTCTGTCTGTCTGTCTGTCTGTCTGTCTGTCTGTCTGTCTGTCTGTCTGTCTGTCTGTCTATCTATCTATCTATCTATCTACATATATATATACACATACACACACACACACATACACTAGTTTAACGGACTCGGCATCTACTGGGTCACTTCAGTCTCTAACCCCATACTTGGCCCCTCCCATTTCTGAAGAAAAAAAAACACGCAAATCCTGCGTTTTCCCCCGAGGCCTCTAGAATCATGGGGCCTGAGCAGCTGCTCAGTGTGGTCATACGTTAAGATGGTACTGGCCATGCCTCCCTCTCCAGCACTAGAGCAGGCAAGATACCTTGGGGACCCTGGAGTAGCCCATCCCTATGAGCACTGTGTGAGTGTAAAATTGTTGGATGTCACATTTTCATATTTTGGCCATTGAGTCCCCCCCACCTCCTTCGCTGATGCTAGACATTTTACATTAGGTGTTCCGGCATAACATTTAGATCCACCAGCATCAGTGGTGCAAGTAGAAAAAATGTCTTACGCGCAAAAAAAAATGGGTGTGGCCAAATGTCACATGGGGCGTGGCCAATGAAAATGGGGGCGTGATACACATATGGGGGGAGGGGCAGATACACATCTGACCCCAATAGTGCCAGATACACGTTGCCCCACAGTGCCAGACACACATTGCCCCACAGTGCCAGATGCACATTGCCCCACAGTGCCAGATACACAAATGTCCCCAGAGTGCCAGATACACAAATGTCCCCAGAGTGCCAGATACACATTGCCTCACAGTGCCAGATATACATTGCCCCACAGTGCCAGACACACATTGTCCCACAGTGCCAGATGCACATTGCCCCACAGTGCCAGATACACAAATGTCCCCAGAGTGCCAGATACACAAATGTCCCCAGAGTGCCAGATATACATTGCCTCACAGTGCCAGATACACATTGCCCCACAGAGCCAGATACAGAAATGCCCCCAGAGTGCCGTACATTGCCTCACAGTGTCAGATACACATTGCCCCACAGTGCCAGATACACAAATGCCCCCACGGTGTCAGATATACATTGCCCCCCGTGCCAGATACAGAAATGCCCCTACAGTGCCAGATATGCTCCCAGTGCCAGATATCCCCCAGTGCCAGGTATATATGCCCCCCTGTGCCAGATATGCCCCCAGTGCCAGATATCCCCCAGTGCCAGGTATAACATGCCCCCCCAGTGCCAGATATCCCCCAGTGCCAGGTATACGTTTCCCTCCCCCCTCCTCCCCTGCTCACCGCTGCCGTCTGTCTGTGTGAGGGGAGGAGAGCGCAGCCTGCGCCTCTCCTTCCCCTCAGTCTCCGGCGGGTGTCTCAGTTTAATTCAGCGCCGATCCGTGAGCCAATCAGAGCGTACCCACCCGTACCCGCCCACTTGCACCACTGACCAGCATATACTGTAGCAAAGAGGAAGGCGGTGTTGAGGGGATCATTGAATCTACTTAGAGCTTTGTTTTACAGTGTAACAAATTTATTTTTAAGGTATTTTCCACTTTTAGAAGCATTATTTGTTGGCATGTATGACCTTGTAGAAACCTTTTTTTTTTTTTTGTTGCTCACTTTGTGTTTATTAGCTATGTTTTTATATAATCAGAGTTGTTTATTTTAGTTGTCCTCGGGATAAAATATAAAGTTGTTTTTTTTTAAAACAGAGCCGTGCCGTGTGCCAGGGCAATGACAAAAAAAAAAACAACCTCTGCCTGATATTATTAATAGTTGGCCGTAATTCACAGAAAAAATATGCAGCAATGTATCTAGTGAAATTTGCAGGAATGCATATACAGTACAAGCCAGCGAATTCAACAAACCTGAAGAGGGAGAACCCTTAATCCACCACTGATCTCTATACTTAATGTACTGTATATTTGGTAATTCAGTGAACTGGGAAATGGAACTGTTTCAATCAAATATTAACGACTCGGCAATATGTAGAAAAAAAAAATTGTTAAATAACCATACCACGGTATGATTGATACTGCCAACATTTTGGAGGATCCGATAGGTACAGTGGGCATGCCCATAAGAAAGCCCCTTGGTCACACTGCACATTGGCATGACCACATAAAAGGGCTGATTCAGCTGTGACTGCTTTAGCGTGTTTGCCTAAAGCTGTGTACACATGGCGCGAAGAGTCGCACAGCGACATTGATGCCGATAAAGTCAATGTTGGGCTGCCTGCACAGTCTATTTTTCCTTGCGATGCCAATTCCATGGGAGCGCGCATCGGCATCGCAAGGACTATACACACGGTGCGATATGCTCTATATTTTCTTATGATTTTGACTATATAATCAAAATTGTAAGAAAAATCGCACCGTGTGTACACACCTTTAGTCACATCTGATATTTTATGACCATATTAGCCCCTCCCCCGGTGTGCAAGCATGAGCCTGACTTTGTAAGGACTGATACTCCCACTTTATGCTAATGCACATATCAGCCCCTCCCCCTGGTGTGCAAGCATGAGCCTGACTGTGCAAGGATTAAAACGCCCACTTTATGCTAATGCACATATCAGCCCCTCCCCCGGTGTGCAAGCATGACCCTGATTTAGTCCTTGCAGAAACGCCCACTTTTTGCTAATGCACATATAAGCCCCTCCCCCCGGTGTGCAAGCATGAGTCTGACTGTGCAAGGACTGAGACGCCCACTTTATGCTAATGCACATATCAGCCCCTCCCTCCAGTGTGCAAGCATGAGCCTGACTGTGCAAGGATTGGATGCCCACTTTATGCTAATGTCACTATCGGCCCTTCAACCGGTGTGCAAGCATGACCCTGACTGTGCAAGGACTGAGATGCCCACTTTATACTAATGCACATATCAGCCCCTCCCCCGGTGTGCAAGCATGAGCCTGACTGTGCAAGGACTGAGTGTCCACTTTATGCTAATGCCAGTATCGGCCCCTCCCCCGGTGTGCAAGCATGAGTCTGACTGTGCAAGGACTGAGGCGCCCACATCTTTAGGCGTTGTAAATAATACAACTAGGTGTGACACCCATGACACTCCCATAACATAAGATGAACCATCTACTGTACATGAGTCCGCATAGCTCCCAGTCCCTGCCCAGGAATGTCCAGCACATTTCCAATATATTGCCGACACCCTTGCGTCTCAGTCTGTGCATACACACCATTGGACAAATGCCCTGTGTGAGCTTTTAGGGATTTTCACGCATGCATAGTAGCAACAATTGCTCAATTACGTGAACATCAGCATTGTCTGAGGCTCAAAATCAGATCCAAAGTTAATACATCCAGCTCTTTTTCCACCCCCTAACAAGTATGCACCAGGGGCCCTTTTCCAAGTATCCTTCTCACAACAGTGCCTGGATCAGGTAGAAAGATGAACAGCCAGGCAACACTGGATCCCATCTGTAAATAGGAAAGGGGTAAATTGAGGAAGGGCACCAATACAATCTACATCTCTAGTGATTATCTTCGGTACATTGTTTCTGTCCCGACAAATTAGGTATGAGTGGGAGGTATAGATAAGTCAGACAGTGGACCTGCAGTAATGCTAGACAAGTACAGTTCCTATAATAGATCACATTTTTTAAACTAAAAGCTAAGTTACCTGGAGGTACTGTACTCCAGAAGCCTTCAAAATGGCCCCAGAAAGGCCCCCACTTCCGTTCTACTACTGATCCCGATTAATCTACAACTTTAGCTCATGTAGCAATGACTTTATATCATACACACTGTGCATTAAATAACTACAATATGTGGATATAGGGGTCTTTTCAGAGCCGAACGCAGCCGCATGTCTGTATGCATTGGCTGCATTTGGCGGGTCGGCACACTTGCACTGGCCGCAGTCTGCATTTGCGACCCTACACCTTGTGGCACATCCTTCCATGATGTGGCTGCAAGGTGAGTGACAGCGGCGGGCATTCGGGGGGCGGTGTTTTTCGGTGCTGTGGGGGCATGGCAGCTGAAATGGGGGTTTGACGCGAGCATCGTTGGGGTGGATGTGTGACATCACATGCAGCTGCTCTATAAAAAAAATGGCAACGGACCACCTGCAAGCGCAGCCAGGGCTCGACCTTAAATTGATGTGTCCGCAGACGCATCACGAGGTGGTGCCACACATGCTGGGCGGCTTTGCCCTGTGCTGGGTGGCCCCCAGCATATGAAGTCCATAGTGTTCAACTGCAACTGAAAAGTGGTATAATGAAAACAGTGTAATGTGTGCCTTGAGTACAACCTCAAAGTACCTGGTTCTTGGTCAGCTTCTCCACTGAGATACTCTCTTCCTGTACCACACCATGGCAGAGAGGTAAGGGCAGTATCTAGGGCAGACAAAAAAACAAAAAAAAATATGATTTAGGTGCTACATTATGTAAAATAATTGTAGTATTTATTCTGCAACCAATATGTCTGTAGTAAAACCAGTGCATCGCAATAATTCAAGGATACATGTAAGTGCCACTAAGTTTTTTCAGGAATGACCTTCAATGTCAGTTCACAACACAATGCAATACAATACAATACATGCAGACAATAATTTTATAATTACTTTGTAGGAATTTATTTAACTGTAATGTTTCAGTTAAGCTCTGTGCTGTGAATAAAGCACTCACTACCACAAAGCAGAAGAATACATTTCAACATTTGACAATTTATCACGCAATTTCAAAAAAGAAACAATTACATCTAAAGTAATTCATAATAAAGATGGCCAGTATTGGGCTTACCCCTGGGTGTGTGTATTTGTCCCGGAGGTGGTTGCAAATGTAATGATGACAACAATGGTATTCAAAGTCAACATCAAATATTTACTGTTCACGTAAACAGGTTGTCACTAATTAATGCATAAACTTAATTTATACATAACATGTCATGCATCCTAATCAAAACAGTAAAAGTGTGACTTTCAATGGAATAATGCCAGAGAAAATGCCCAAATGCAATGTCCAATGTGATTCACTATAAATCATTTATATTAAAGTCCTTCCTGCGATGAGGATAGAACCTTTATACCCAATGTCAGAAAACAGTGTCTCTGTTCTTTGTGTCAATTACAGTATTCAATTGAAGTAAATGTCCAAAAACAGTGGTCTTCAGTACTATTGTTGCGGCTGTTATGTTGTTGAGTATAGGTGCCCGGGGGTCTTCCTTCTCACAATGGATTCACAGTGAGCTTAGGGGATAAGAAAAGTGCCCGGTGACTGCCTCTGCGCGGGACCTGATCCTTAAGTTCTCCCTGTTAGGGGTATTGCTGTGGGCTGATGCCTGCAACGTGTCCGTTGTTGCCTGGGGAGTGCATGGATTGGCTAGGGTCTTGGTGAACCTGTTGCCAAGCACCTCCTCCACTGTGAAGACTTACCTTGTCTTCCTCCGCTCTGCTTGTGTACTTCCCGGTCAGTGCTGCTCTCTTTCCGAACTCCATAGTGCCGGTCATGTGATAGCGTCTGTTTGGTCTTCCAGCGTTTGTAATCCCGCAGTCACACTAGCTTGTGTGTGGCTGCTTGTGTGGTTTTGGAATTAGAATGGTCCACAAAGATCTTTAGAGCACAGACCGCGTCCAATGTAGCTTCCTCTTCTGAAAGGCCAAGTTCTTAGAAGGCCGGTTCCACATTTGGCTCGTTGATATGGAACTTGGAAACCATCTTAGGTAGGTATCCCTGCTTAGTCCAAAGAACAGCCCTGTCATGATGAAAAATAAAAAATGGTTCAAAGGGGGACTATAGAAAGGTCCAAAGAACCAAGGACAAATCCCAAGAAGCCACTGGAGGAACAAAGGGAGGTTAAATCTGGAGTACCACCCTTTTTTCTGAAACCAAATGGACAGAGCAGAGACCTGTACTTTAAGAGAAGCAAGGCAAAGATCCATAGCAAGGCCCGCTTTTAGAAATGCTAGAAGTCTAGGAATCCAAAATACCAGAGGATCATAGTGGCGATAAGCACACTACTGAAAGTAAGAGTGCCAGACACGGTAATAATTGCGAGCTGATGCCGGTTTCCAAGCACGAAGCATGGTTAGAATAACTGCACTAGAAAACCTTTAATCCCTTAGGATGGATTACTCAAGAGCCACTCCATCAAAGACAAGCGAGCTAGGTCGGGTGTCGGGTGTAGACAGGAACCTTGTGATAAAAGATCTAGTTGAAGAGGAAGCAGGAAGGGCTTGTCTATGGAGAGTCACTGGAGATCTGTGAACCAATGGTGCCTGGGCCATGTTGGAGCCACCAGATGATCCTGTCCACGGGTACCTTGTGGTTGTTTTATACGGAGGCTGGAAGACCCCATTTGTTCACTAGAAGCTGAAAGACATCTGGGTGTAGAGACCACTCATCGGCGTGCACATCCTGTCAACAGAGGAAGTCTGCTTCCCAGTAGAGGACCCCCAAGATGAAGATATATTTCTGCCCTGGCAAGAATCCGTGGCACTGTACTTCCTGCATTGCTTTGGCACTGCGAGTGGCCCCCTGCCGATTTATTTAAGACACTGTCATGGCGTTGTCTGACTGAACTTGCGCAGGAGAACCATGAAGAAGGTCCTGAGCCATCAGAAGGGCCCGGTAAACTGCTTGAAGTTCCAGTATGTTTATTAGAAGATCTCTCTCTGTTGAGGTTCAGTGGCCCTAAATGTTGTGGCTGCCCGTGGAAGCTCCCCACCCACGGAGGCTGGCATCCGTGGTGAGAAGAACCCAGTGTGGAATCCAGAACGGGCGACCCTTGTCCAGGTTGGGAGTGTGCAGCCACCAGAAGAGGGACATTGAAGAAGTAGGCCTCCCTCCCTGGGGTCTCACAGGGGGAGGCCTACCCCATCAGGCAGAAAGTTTATCATCTGGTTTGGTAGTTGGGCATCTAGCCACCCAGGCCTGTTTGGGTTTGAGCTTAGAAGCCTTTGTTGTGTGAGACTGTCTAGGACTGACCTCTGGCCTTGCCCTGAGGGTGAAAGGATAAAGTACAAGGCCACATAGGGGAAGCTGAGGGTAGGCAAGCTGTTTTAGAAGTTGCAAGGTTTTTAACAATCTTGTCAAATTCTGTCCCAAAAAGAAATTTGTCTGTGTATGGAAGTGGTTTCTTAGCATCAGAGTCTACCTGCCAGGAACAAATCCAAACAATACAGCGTCCCCAATATAATAGGTGACATCTCTGGTGTTGGCAATTAAAGACAGTTGGTCCTTGGTTGCTTACGAAAGAAAACTGTTCTTATGGGCATCTGCACAGATTTCAATGGCTTTAGCCACCCAGGCCGTAGCTGTGACAGATCTGGCTTGGCACCTGTAAGTGAACATAAAGATTTAAGACACGCGTTCAATTGTCTATTTGGAAGGTTCTTAAGGCGGGACTCTGTTGGGATCGGAAGAATGGAACTTTTAATTAAACGTGTCACATAAGCTTCAACTTTCTGTCGTTCACACAGCGGATCCTTAGATTTTGGGGCCAGTTTAGTATCCTCCAGCTGGAGTGAGAATTTAACCGCCATAACTTCAGCAGCCACATTACATTTGGGCTGTACCTCTTCCTTCCCAGAGGGGGCATCTGCATCAGTGACCTCAGGCAGATCTGCTGCAGCAGACGATTTCTCAGAATCTGGGAGTGGTGTAGACTGTGAGGCTGGCACAGTACGCTTAGTGGGCAGTAGGTGTAGGCAGTGTCACCTGGCCCTGTAACATGTTCTGAAATGCAGCTGATGAAGCAGCCAGACTCTGTATAGAGTTAGAGAATAAGTCAAACCCGGGAGGAGGGAAGGGTGGGGCTGGTAGGGGCTGTAATGGCTGTGGGAGACCCATAGGGGGAGCCACAGATGGTGTTGCAATATGGTCAGCAATTTTAGGCAGCATGTTAGAAAAGAAGGCCCATGGAGGCTCTTGTGGTGGAGCTGGGGGAGCTAATGGACCCGGGGGCACAAAACAAGCAGTGCACTAACCATCCTGTAATAACCAGAGATAAAATCTCTGTGTTACAGGTCCTACATAATACAAGAGTAGGTGCCCCAGTCTGTTTAGTTGCCTTGCCTTTGTTAGACATAAATACAAGGAGTGTACGCACACAATATGGTACTGTGCATTGTGTAACTGAGAATAGTATGTGACAATGAGCCTGCACAAATACGATCATTTGCAATGTGTGGCAGAGTAAACCCTGTACACACCATTATTTAAGGGTTACTATAATAAAAAAGTTGCAGGAAAACCAATATAATGTACAGAGAAAGACGAACAGACAGAAGCACTAGCATAAGTCACATACAATGCAGAAATACAATTTAACTGCAGTGAGCACTGATATCAACTACCTAGCTATTAGAAGAGAGCTGGTAGGAAGCCACGCTGTGTATAACCTGACTCCAAGGAGAAGTATATAGGAAGACCAAACCCAGAGTTCCCAATCACCTACAGAACTCTTGTATTGGCTGCTCAGCATCTTTGTGCGTAAGGAGGGTGAGAGAGGAGCAGGCCAGGGCAGGAAGACCTCAACAGAATGGCGCCCTGGGCTGAGGGAAGGGCCGCTGAGGAAGCGCTGACCTCCCCTTGCCGACATCCACCACTGGTCTGTAGTAATGATCCCCAGCATCAGTAACGTTAAGCCCTGGTGGTCTAGTGGAGTCCAAGGTCACACAATGGTCTGGGCCCACATCAACACCGCTGGTCCATCTCCCGAAACCGGCTGTATAGGACTGCTGCACTCACTGGTCCCGCATGCGGGAACACACCTTAACTTGTTCCCCATGATTCTGGGTGCAGTCCAATGTACGCCTGTGTGCCTTTGCTAGCGGAAGGTGCCAAGGTTACACCAAAATCACCTAGCCATGGCCGGTGTTTTGGCGCCAGTGGGAGTGATGGAGCAGCAGCGCTGGTGTCCTATGGACTGCCTAGCCCTGCTGCTCAGTAAAAAGTAAATAAGTAAAAATGACCTCAAAATTTGAAAAGCTTCATGCAGCCCCATTGTTCACTGGTGACCGGGTTCACTACGATCTGCCGGCGGCCGGCCTCCCGGCGACCAGCATACCGGCGCCGGGAGGCCGGCCGCCGGCTTACCGACAGTGTGGCGAGCGCAAATGTGCCCCTTGCGGGTTCGCTGCGCTCGCCACGCTACGGGCACGGTGGCAGTGTAAAAGTAAAGCAGCCAGTATTTACCCTGCACAGGAACAATCTAACCCATCCAAACCTAACTCTTTCTGCACATGTTATATCGGGTGTAGTATGGTATGCCGGCGGTCGGGCTCCCGGCGAGCGCAAATAAACATAGAAACATAGAAACATAGAAATTTGTCGGCAGATTAGAACCACTTGGCCCATCTAGTCTGCCCCTTTTTTTTTATCTCTAACCTTATTTGATCCTTATTTCTTTGTAAGGATATCCTTATGTCTATCCCATGCATGTTTAAATTGCTCTACTGTCTTAGCCTCTACCACCTCTGATGGGAGGCTAGTCCACTTGTCCACTACCCTTCCTGTGAAATAATTTTTCCGCAAATTTCCCCTGAACCTCCCCCCCTCCAGTCTCAGTGCATGTCCTTGTGTCCTTTTGCTTCTCTTCATTTGGAGAATGTTTCCCTCCTGGACTTTGTTAAAACCCTTGATATATTTGAAAGTTTCTAATATATCATGTCCCCCCTTTCCCTTCTCTGCTCCAAACTATACATATTGAGATTTCTTAGTCTTTCTGGGTATGTTTTGTGATGTAGGCCATGCACCATTTTAGTTGCCCTCCTTTGTACAGTTTCTAATGTATGGCCTCCAGAACTGAATACAGTATTCTAGATGAGGCCGTACCAATGACCTATACAGTGGCATTATTACTTCTTTCTTTCTGCTGCTGATTCCTCTCCCAATGCAGCCAAGCATCTGACTAGCCTTCCTCATTGCCTTGTTACATTGCTTACCTGCCTTTAAGTCATCTGAAATAGTAACTCCTAGATCCCTTTCCTCCTCAGTAGTTTCCAGTATAGTGCCATTAATACTGTATTTAGCTTTAGGATTTTTGAGTGCATGATTTTGCATTTTTTGGCATTAAACTGTAATTGCCAGACTCTTGACCATTCCTCTAGTCTACCTAGATCCTCAATCATTTGTTTTACCCTACCTGGTGTGTCTACCCTGTTGCATACCTTTGTGTCATCTGCAAAAAGGCATACTTTCCCTTTAATGCCATTTGCAATGTCACCAATAAAGATATTAAAAAGCACTGGTCCAAGTACAGATCCCTGGGGTACTCCACTGGTAACATTTCCCTCCTGTGAATGCACTCCATTTACCACAACTCTCTGTTTTCTATCCTTCAACCAAGATCTTATCCATTCAATAATCCTAATATCCAATCCCAAACTTTCAAGTTTATTTAGCAGTCTGCGATGTGGAACTGTGTCAAAAGCCTTACTAAAGTCTAGTTAAGCTATATCCATGGCTCCACCTTTATCCATCACTTTAGTCACACAATCAAAAAAGTCAATAAGATTTGTTTGACATGATCTCCCCCCAGTGAATCCATGCTGTTTGGGATCCAGCAAATTTCCGGATTTGAGATAATCTACAACTCTTTCTTTTAAGAGTGTTTCCATCAATTTCCCTACTACTGATGTAAGACTCACTGGTCTGTAGTTGTTTGCCTCTTCCTTGCTTCCACTTTTGTGCAGTGGGACTACGTTTGCTCTTTTCCAGTCCCTTGGAATTACTCCTATAGCTAATGACTGGTTGAATAATTCTGTCAATGGTGCTACCAGCACCTCTTTAAGTTCTTTTAGTATCCTTGGATGTATACCATCTGGCCCCATAGATTTGTCCACTTTCAGCTTTGAGAGTTCTGTTAGGACCTTCTCCTCTGTAAATGTACTTGTTTCATTTTCCTGAATATCCCTGCAACTTCAGGAAAATGAAACAAGTACATTTACAGAGGAGAAGGTCCTAACAGAACTCTCAAAGCTGAAAGTGGACAAATCTATGGGGCCAGATGGGATATGAGCCCCTTGCGGGCACGGTGGCGCACTATGCGCGCCACACTATTTTATTCTCCCTCCAGGGGGGTCGTGGACCCCCATGAGGGAGAATAAGTGTCGGTATGCCGGTGGTTGGGCTCCCGGCGCCGGTATGCTGGTCTCCGGGAGCCCCGACCGCCGGCATACTGAAGACCACCCCTGGTGACCAGCTCCTGCTGGCACCAAACAAAAACTGAAGAGCCTGAGCTGTGGGTGTGGTATGGGGGGAGAGGGACCCAGTGTATTCTGGGAGGTTCAAATGCTTTGCTTTTCGGTGCCTGATCTGGTCTCCACCAAGCATATCCCAAGGTTAACCCTGTAGAGACCCAGAAGAAGAAATATGCAGACCAGAGCCCTAACTGCTTGAAGAATTAAGTCCAAATAATTGGTGGGTTTTGCTGCCTTAAAAGGAGGAGAAAATTCCAGAAATTCTCCAACATGGGGGGTGATTCCGAGTTGTTCGCTCGCTAGCTGCTTTTAGCAGCATTGCACACGCTAGGCCACCGCCCTCTGGGAGTGTATCTTAGCTTAGCAGAATTGCGAACAAAAGATTAGCAGAATTGCGAATAGAAATTTCTTAGCAGTTTCTGAGTAGCTCCGGACCTACTCACGATTAGTGATCAGTTCAGTCAGTTTCGTTCCTGGTTTGACGTCACAAACACGCCCTGTGTTCGGCCAGCCACTGTACCGTTTCTCCAGACACTCCCGCGTTTTTCCCTGGCACGCCTGCGTTTTTCCGCAAACGCCGTGAAAATGCTGAGTATCCGCCCAGAAACACCCACTTCCTGTCAATCACACTACGATCACTTCAACGATGAAAATTCTTCGTTCTGCCGTGAGTAAATCTACTAAGTTTTGAGCTAAAATACTTAGCGCATGCGCACTGCGTACCATGCGCATGCGCATGTTCGCATTAATCGCCCCGTTGCGAAAACTCGGAATGACCCCCATGATCCAAATGCAAACATTGTCCATTGTGGCGCAGGTTCCCACAATTGAATGGTCAGTACCACTGCTGCAAAATAAGTAGTTTATTGAAGATTTGTAGTATGGCATCAATACAAATGTGTCTTGGACATCTTATACAACAGGTGATAAAATTCACCAGGACACTGGCCAACTCTGTCGAGAGGTCAAGATAGCCCCTTTACCCAAAATTTGGGGCTCTCTCAGATCTTCCAGAAGAATTTGCAAGTATGGTTATATAAACTACTAACAATTGGAAAGCAATATATTTGTAATAAATATAATTAATATTAGATACATGTCACAATCCTGACTACATTTCTTTTTGTGTCTTACCTTCGCAATCACTCTTGCCGTTCAGCATACAGGAGGTAATTCCAAGTTGATCACAGCAGGAATTTTGTTAGCAGTTGGGCAAAACCATGTGCATTGCAGGGGAGGCAGATGTAACATGTGCAGAGAGATTAGATTTGGGTGTGGTGTGTTCAGGGCCGGCGCTACCCACTCAGCAAAGGGATGCAAAGCAGGTAGGCGCCTGGCTGGAGAGGCGCTCGTCCTGCTGTGCATCCCTGCTGCTGCGACGCTCTGTCCCCTCTGCTGCCGGCTGCTGTGCCTGCCACTGTATGACAGGCAGCAGCGCCAGCAAAAGCCTCCCACTACCCCCCTCCTCCAGTGACAGTGAACGCTGAGAAGGGGGCGGAGCTACACGGGCAAAATGGGGCGGGGTCACACAGCCAAAGGGGGGGGAGCGACAATGGACCACCAGGCTGAGGTAAGTGTGTGTGTTGGTGAAGATCAGCCCAGGATCATCACTGCAGCTGCTTTGATGGGAAGGGGGGTTGCAGTTTGATGGTGGGGGAGGGGGACACACGGGTTGCTGGTGGGTAGTGAATAAGGAGGTAGAGGTTACATGCTGCCGTGTCCTGTAGGCTTAAGCAGAGGCTTTACATCAGCTGACTCCGCCCCTGCTCTCTCCCATTGGCTGTTCTGGATAACACATGCACAGAAGTGCATGTGACTGACTCCTGCTTTCCCTGCACAATGCATGCTGGTCTGCCTCTGATAGGGACTGTCACTGCACCAGTACAGGAGGTGTGACCAGCAGATTCTGAGGATCCTAGTAAGTGACAGATCTCCACATCTGCCCCCGGCCACACATGTTCCACCTGTACTGCACCTCCCCTGCCTACACCTGACTCTACCCACACATTCTTCTCTGTGACTGCTTCTCACTGTCCCCCATGTATCTGTAGCAGTCACCTACTGTCTGTCTCTGCATTTGTTTTCCCCCTTTATCACCAGTTTTGTGTGTGTGTGTGTGTGTGTGTGTGTGTGTGTGTGTGTCTATCTATCTGCCCTAACAATATGTACTACCGTCCCTACCCAAGTGTGACTGTGTCCTCCCCCCTCCTGTGTGACTATGGCCCCCCTCCTGTGTGACTGTGTCCCCCACTCCTGTGTGACACTGTTGTTTTGTTCATATGTTTGTAAATCCAGTCATCAGGACACAGAGACATGTGAGTTCACTGCTGTGCTTTTTATTCCATCACAAACTCAAGGCACACTGCACACTGGACCACCCACTTCCCAGCATCCCCCTGGTCCCAGGGACCATCACTGAAGACTGAGGCTTACACAGATTAGGGAGTGTCTACAAATATAAGCATTCTAATACACTAACATCACATCCTCTTTTCTTTAAAGATAAGCCCTGTACGCTTCAATGCAACAATTAACAACGTCATATTAAGAACATCATCTAACACGTTTCAATGAGTCTCTCAGGTCAGCGTATTTCCCTTTTGGGTCTTTCATACACAGTCTGTGTTTCATCTACCATATTGGACCTTTCTAGAATCGTGGTTGGTTCACCATTATCAGAATCATCATATATGTCAGATGAAGGATATTCTTCAGTCATGTTGTCTTCATTGTGGTTAGGTTGAGATCTTAAATCCACCCGATTTCTTCTTACTTCCGTTTCACGCTCTGTACGTATAGTATAAGATCTTGGTGCCACTTGTGCTTGCACAATACCTTTCTGCACCCAAATACCTTTCTCGTGATCTCTGAGACATACTTGGTCACCCGATATTAGATCAGATAAGCTTTTTGCTCGCCTGTCATGGAACAGTTTCTGTTTCGCCTGTTGACGTTCCTTACTCAGTCTGACCAACGCTGAGTTATGTGTATTAAGCAGTTCATCATGTATCGGGAGATTTGCTCTAATCCTCCTTCCCATCAGCATTTGTGCAGGAGAAAGTCCATTCTGTAAAGCTGTACTGCGGTAGATTAAAAGACTTTTGTAGAAATCTTCTTTACCTTCTTGAGCTTTTCTCATGAGACTCTTTACAGTTATTACTGAACTTTCCACCAACCCATTTGAGCGTGGGTTGTGGGGACTTGATGTAGTATGGACAAATTCCCACTCATCAGCAAATTGTCTAAATTCAGCACTGGAAAACTGAGGACCATTGTCCGTGAACACTTCTATAGGAACACCATGCCTTGCAAAGATTGACTTCATGCAATTGATTATGGCTTTACTAGTAGTTGTATGTAGTGTCTTCACCTCAGGGTAGTTAGAAGAATAATAATCAGTCATGACAATGTACGTTTTCCCATTACAATCAAACAAATCTGCGCCAACTTTCTGGTACGGTCTCTCTGGCACTGCGTGAGGACTCAGTGGCTCGACTTGTTGTTTCGGTCTATACGTAAGACATAATTCACATGTAGCTGTAGTCTGTGCTATGTCTTGGTTCATTCTTGGCCAATACATAACTTCACGCATTCTCCGCTTACATTTTTCTTCTCCTAAGTGGCCTTCATGTATCTTGTACAGCATAGTTTTTCTTAGTCGTGCAGGTATGGCAAACCTATTGCCTTTGTAAATAATACCATCGGCAACTGTAAGGTCACTGCGGTACATCCAATAATCATGAATAGACAGCGGCACGCATGTTTTTCTGCTGGCCAACCTTTCAAAATGATATCTTTCAGCACTTTCATTGTGTCATCTGTCTCAGTTTCTTTCCTAATCTGTTCTTGTCTTGCAAGAGACACTGGTAGAGAAGCTACGTTCAAATTAACATAGGCTTCTATCTCTTCATCCATCAGACTTTTGGAACCTTCACTTTTGTCCACAGCACGAGAAAGTGTATCAGCAATGTATATGTATTTGCCGGGACAGTACAGCAAGTGTACATCATATTTCTGTAGTCTGATATGCATTCGTTGAATTCTCATGGGACAGTCATGTAATGATTTAGTCATGATAGCTATCAATGGCTTGTGGTCAGTTTCCACTGTAAATGTTAGACCATACACAAACTGATGAAATCGCTCACATGCATATGTGATCGCTAGAAGTTCTATTTCTATCTGAGCATACCTTGTTTCAGCACTTGTCAGTGCACTTGATGCATAGATTACTGGTTGCCATGTATCCTCATGTTCTTGTAACAGCACTGAGCCTAGGCCAAATTGCGAAGCATCTGCTGAAATTCTTATTCTTTTCGCAGGATCAAAGAATTTTAGCACTGGTTGCTCTGTAATGATCTGTTTCAAGTTTTGCCAACTTTCTTCTTGTTCATGTGACCACATCCACTCGTTATCTTTGTCCAACAACCATCTAAGAGAGTCTGTTCGTTCAGAGAGTTGAGAAATAAACTTTCCTAAGTAAGTAATCATTCCTAGGAATCTTCTGACGTCGTCTTTGTTGTTAGGACGTTCCATGTTCACTATGGCTGATATTTTCCTTGGATCTGGTTTTACACCTTGATCCGAGACCACGTCGCCCATAAAGGTAAGTGTATTCACGGCAAATTCACATTTGTCCTTGTTTAGCTTTAGATTCACTTTCTTGACAAGTTCCATGACTTGTCTCAATCTAGAATCATGTTGTTCCTTTGTAGATCCCCAGACAATAATGTCATCTATCATTGTTTCAACACCTGGAATATGTTCAAAAAATCATGTGTATCTTTTTGTGATATACTTCTGGAGCAGACAATATTCCATATGGTAGTCGAAGAAATCTGTATCTTCCTTCAGGTGTATTAAATGTACAAAGCTTTGAGCTGGCCTCATCTAGCTTCATTTGCCAGAATCCTGAAGATGCGTCCAATTTACTGAACCATTTTGCTCCCGCAAATTGCGACATGATTTCATCTCTGGTTGGTAGTTTAAAATGTTCTCGTTTAATAGCTTTGTTTAAATCTCTGGGGTCTAGACATATTCTGAGTTGTCCATATTTATTTTCAACAATTACTAAGGAGCTTACCCATTCAGTAGGCTCATCAACTTTCTGTATCACACCCAGGGCTTCCATGCGATTTAACTCTCGTTTCAGTTTTTCTCTCAGCGCAAACGGCACTTTTCTACAGGGGTGTATCACTGAAGAAACTTGCATGTCTATATTTATTTTATGCTCTCCAGTCAAACAACCTAGACCTTCAAACAAGTCTCTGTATTCTGTAAACATCGATTTGCAGTCATCTTCTACTTGTGATGACTTTCTTTAGCAAGCTTATTTTCTCACAGGAACTTGATCCTAGAATCGGTTGCACATTTTTATCCACAATCAATAGAGATATTTTAAACTGTTGTCCCTTATATTTCAGTGTCACTAAGCATGTACCTTTCACAGGAATTTCCTCCCCAGTGTACCCTGTAACTTTCACTTTGGCTGGATGAATTTTAGGTTTCACTCTAAACGTCTTATAGTCTTGAAATGATATTAAATTCACCTGCGCGCCAGTATCAAGCTTAAAGGGAATGACAATCTCATTCACAGTTAAAGGGACAATCCATTCTTTCTTATCTGTACTGCAAAGTTCAATGCAATCCACAAAGAATTCATCTGTTTGTTTAACAGCATGTACTTTGGTTGTTTTACTTTTAATTTTACAGCATTTGGCAAAGTGATTAAGTCTACCACATTTCATGCAGGTTTTACCATAAGCAGGGCACATTTTAGGATTGTGAGCATTTCCACATCTACTACACATTTCCTTATTAGACTGTGGCTTAGACTGCTTCATTCTTGAGAATGGAGGTTTTCATGGCTCTGTTTTCTGCACTAAATGGACATTAGCATCAACTTCCTTGTGTAATGTTTTGGCTTGAAATCTAGTTATTTCTGCAGATCTACATATAGTCACTGCCTTGTCTAGTGTTAGGTCTTGCTCTCTCAGCAGTCTCTCTCTGAGTCCATTATCAGGTATTCCACAGACAATACGATCTCTAATCAGTGAATCCTTTGAATCAACAAACTCACAGGTTTTAATGAGTGATTGCAGCTCTGTAACATACTGATCAAATCCATCTACAGACTTCTAATCACATGTGAAAAACTTATATCTTTTATATGTCATATTTTTCCTTGGCACAAAGTAATCTTCAAACTTTTGCATTATAGAAGATAGCACCATATTCTGCCCCTCTGCAAACTGAAAACTATTATAAATGTCCAGCACATCCTCTCCTATCACATGGAGGAAAATGGATGCATTAGTTTTGTCAGCCTCTGAATCAGCTCCACATGCAGCAAGATATATATTAAACCTTTGCTTAATTTTTTTCCAGTTTTCAGGCAAGTTACCAGACATCAGCATGCCGGTTGGAGGAGCTAGTTTATCCATGGTTACTCACTGTTTGAAGATAGGAGCACACGGCAGGCTTTGCAGACACTGATTATCACAGCCTTACAGACTTCTGCAAGATTCTTTCACACTCTGAGAGCACTAGCAGTCCAAGTTAAACTTCTTCTGACACCATGTTTTGTTCATATATTTGTAAATCCAGTCATCAGGACACAGAGACATGTGAGTTCACTGCTGTGCTGTTTATTCCATCACCAACTCCAGGCACACTGCACACTAGACCACCCACTTCCCAGCATCCCTCTAGTCCCAGGGACCATCACTGAAGATTCAGGCTTACACAGATTAGTAAGGGAGTGTCTACAAATATAAGCATTCTAACACACTAACATCACAACTGTGTCCCCCACTCCTGTGTGACTAAGGCCCCCCTCCTGTGTTACTGTCACCTATTCCTGCGTGACTGACTGTGTGTCCCCCACTCCTGCGTGACTGTGTCCCCCCCCACTCCTGCGTGACTGTGTCCCCCCCTCCTGTGTGAATGTGTGCCCCCTGCAGTGTGTTCATGTACCCAACACTTGTGTGCATGACCATCTCCCCTCCTGTGTGTGTGTCAGTTGTGTGCGTCCCCTCCTCTGTGCATGTCTCCTATAGTGTGTGTGTTAATTGTGCGTGCCCCCTCCTGTTTGTGTGTTAGTGGTGTGTCAGAGGAGCGTGCCATTGTGGAGATCACCTGCAATTAAATTTGCCAGCCAGCCCCTGGAAGTGTGACAGCTGCGACACAGAATGAGGAACCACCCAGAGCAGCATAAGGTCAGTGACAGCAGTGCTGTGGGGTGTGCAGTGGGTGGTTGGGGGAAAGGAGCTGGCTGCATTGCTGGCTCCCCATGGTAGTGTCAGTGCAGGATTCCAGGCCCACTTCTTCCTGCCACTACTCCCTGCTTTCCACTACTTCCCCCATCCTGCCCTCTGATCCTCACTACTACTATTCCCAGCCTGTCCCCTGCTTCCCATCGACTACTCTTAACCTGCCCCCTACTTCCCACTACTATTCTTAGCCTGCCCCCTGCTGCCCGCTGCTACTTCCATCCTGCTCCCCACAACTACTACTCCTAGCCTGTTCCCCCTGATGTGCCATCCTGCCCACTGTTCCATAATACTACTCCCATTTTGCCCCCACTTCCCACTACTAATCCCATCCTGCCCCCCTGATTCACACAACAACTCCCATTTTACCCTTGATTCCCACTCCTAATCCCTTTATACCCCCTCATTTTAAAATAGGTTTTGTGTGTGTGTGTGTGTGTGTGTGTGTGTGTGTGTGTGTGTGTGTGTGTGTGTGGGGTGGGTGGAGCAATCCTTTTGTGCCTGGGGGCGGCCTGACCCTTAATTTTGCCACTGCGAGCAGCCAGTGCAATGCACCGGGGCCCAAAGCACTTGTGGGGCCCTCAACCAGTGGATAAGTCAGCAAGACTAATAATGGTACGCTGCGGCTAGCCACTGGCTAAAACTAGAAGGTAGGTGGTTTCCTCCCCTCCCTGACCTGCCCCTCCTGTCACCTCATCTTTGCAACTCTGAGCGGTGTGTGCGTGCACTGTTGTTACCGACGGCAGGGTTCACTGACAGTGGAGCAAGTCAGGGCACAACCCAGCAGTGCTGGTGGTGAAGTACACCCTTTTCTTCGACACACACCAAAGGTGCGCACTGAACCTTTGTAAAATATGGGAGGGCGCAAATTTAGAGTTTGCAGGGGGGCCCTGGGTGTGTTCAATCTGCAATCTAATTTGCAGTGTAAAAATAAAGCAGCCAGTATTTACCCTGCACAGGAACAATCTAACCCACCCAAACCTAACTCTTTCTGCACATGTAACTCTTCCCTCTATACAATGTGTACGAAGGTACATAGGGGGTAATTCCAAGTTGATCGCAGTAGGAATTTTTTTTAGCAGTTGGGCAAAACCATGTGCACTGCAGGGTAGGCAGATATAACATGTGCAGAGAGAGTTAGATTTGGGTGTGGTGTGTTCAATCTGCAATCTAATTTGCAGTGTAAAAATAAAGCAGCCAGTATTTACCCTGCACAGAAATAAAATAACCCACCCAAATCTAACTCTTTCTGCACATGTTATATCTGCCTCCCCTGCAGTGCACATGGGCCCTCATTCCGAGTCGTTCGCTCGGTAAATTTCTTCGCATCGCAGTGATTTTCCGCTTAGTGCGCATGCGCAATATCCGCACTGCGACTGCGCCAAGTAATTTTGCTATGAAGATAGTATTTTTACTCACGGCTTTTTCTTCGCTCCGGCGATCGTAATGTGATTGACAGGAAATGGGTGTTACTGGGCGGAAACAGGCCGTTTTAGGGGCGTGTGGGAAAAAACGCGGGAGTGGCTGGAGAAACGGGGGAGTGTCTGGGCGAACGCTGGGTGTGTTTGTGACGTCAAACCAGGAACGACAAGCACTGAACTGATCGCAGATGCCGAGTAAGTCAGAAGCTACTCTGAAACTGCTAAGAAGTTTGTAATCGCAATATTGCGAATACATCGTTCGCAATTTTAAGAAGCTAAGATTCACTCCCAGTAGGCGGCGGCTTAGCGTGTGCAATACTGCTAAAATCCACTTGCGAGCGAACAACTCGGAATGAGGGCCATGGTTTTGCCCAACTGCTAAAATTTTTCCTGCTGCGATCAACTTGGAATTACTCCCATAGAATGCTATCTATTTATGGGGTAATTCTGAGTTCTGAGTTGATCGCAGCAGGAAATTTTTTAGCAGTTGGGCAAAACCATGGTGGTCATTCCGAGTTGTTCGCTCGGTAAATTTCTTCGCATCGCAGCGATTTTCCGCTTAGTGTGCATGCGCAATGTCCGCACTGCGACTGCGCCAAGTAAATTTGCTATGCAGTTAGGTATTTTACTCACGGCATTACGAGGTATTTTCTTCGTTCTGGTGATCGGAGTGTGATTGACAGGAAGTGGGTGTTTCTGGGCGGAAACAGGCCGTTTTATGGGTGTGTGTGAAAAAACGCTACAGTTTCTGGGAAAAACGCGGGAGTGGCTGGAGAAACGGAGGAGTGTCTGCACGAACGCTGGGTGTGTTTGTGACGTCAAACCAGGAACGACAAGCACTGAACTGATCGCAGATGCCGAGTAAGTCTGGACCTACTCAGAAACTGCTAAGAGGTGTGTAATCGCAATTTTGAGAATCTTTCGTTCGCAATTTTACTATGCTAAGATTCACTCCCAGTAGGCGGCGGCTTAGCCTGTGCAAAGCTGCTAAAAGCAGCTTGCGAGCGAACAACTCGGAATGAGGGCCCATGTGCACTGCAGGGAGGCAGATATAACATGTGCAGAGATAGATAGATTTGGGTGGGGTGAGTTAAATCTGCAATCTAAATTGCAGTGTTAAAGTAAAGCAGCCAGTATTTACCCTGCACAGGAACAATCTAACCCACCCAAACCTAACTCTTTCTGCAGATGTTATATCGGGTGTAGTATGGTATGCCGGCGGTCGGGCTACCGGCGACCAGCATACCGGCGCCGGGAGCCCGACTGCCGGCATACCGTCAGTGTGGCGAGCGCAAATGAGCCCCCTGCAGGCTCGCTGCGCTTGCCGCGCTGCGGGCATGGTGGCGCGCTACATGCGCTGCGCTACTTTATTCTCCCTCCCGGGGGGTCGTGGACCCCACGAGTGAGAATAAGTGTCGGTATGCTGGCTGTCAGGATTCCGGCGCCGGTATACTGTGCGCCGGGATCCCAAGAGCCGGCATACTGAAGACCACCCGTTATATCTGCCTCCCCTGCAGTGCACATGGTTTTGCCCAACTGCTAACAAAATTCCTGCTGCGATCAACTTGGAATTACCCCCACAAGCTGAAGTCTGTGTTACTCACTGCTGAAAACTCCTGATTAGTCACCTGTGTGAGAATTCTGTGTTCAGCAGCTGCTTTCTCTGCTCATAGGGGGTCATTCCGAGTTGATCGCTAGCTGCATTCGTTCGCAGTGCAGCGATGAGGCAAAAAAACAGCACTTATGCGTATGCGACGCAATGCACGCGCACGTCGTACTATTACAAAGAACGATGTCGTTTTTCACAGAGTCTAGCAAATGCTTTTCAGTCGCACAGGCAGCCGCAGAGTGATTGACAGGAAGAGGGCATTTCTGGGTGTCAACTGACCATTTTCAGAGAGTGTTCGGAAAAACGCAGGCGTGCCAGGAAAAACGCAGGCGTGTTTGTGATGTCAAATCAGGAACTGAATCGTCTGAAGTGATCGCAAGCGCTGAGTAGGTCTGAAGCTACTCTGAAACTGCACAAAAAAAATTTGTAGCCGCTCTGCGATCCCTTCGTTCGCACTTCTGCTAAGCTAAAATACACTCCCAGTGGGCGGCGGCATAGCGTTTGCACGGCTTCTAAAAACTGCTAGCGAGCGATCAACTCGGAATGACCCCCATAGTGCTTAGTTGTCAGTGAAGTCTATACATGCTGCCTCACCACAGCGCTCTCACCATTCTGTGTCTAATCCTGAGTGTGATCCTTCACAGTGCTCCGCTTCCTGGTGTTTGGGCCTAAACCAAAGTTACTTCCCAAACCAGTCATGGATGTCACCATCTTGGTTCCAGTCAGCTGACTCAGTCTCTACTGACCAATCCTGTACAGTCTAGTGCACAGCTGACACTTCCAGACAATCCAGAACAACCCAGGGGCATAAAGCTTCTGCTTTCCAGGGCACGGGTTGTCACAGAGCCATAACTATACATTTTAGTTCCCTGTGCCAGAAATAGAATTGGTGCCCGGGAGCTGCCTATCATTTTACTCAGCAAAAGCTGCTTGTGTGTCCTATTCACATCGTTTTGCGAACAACACATTTCAATGGAGAAAGTTGCACAAAATTACACTTGGCGCTACCATGTAATACCACAGCATGTCATCACTAAAAGGGCTGTTTAACGTGCAGGGTGGCTAGATGTAAGTGGACACATCTGTAAATGTCATGCTTTGATGAAGCATCCCTAGGGCATCGCATTATCCTAGGGACACTGCTTGGCCCTGACAGCTAATGGCTTCTTTATATGGCATTACCAAAGTAGAATATAGACTTCTTACTGCATCATTTACTGGGAGAGGGATCTGTATATTCTTCCCCGGCAATGATCGCCAGAGCATGTGTGCCATAAGTGGTGATATGACATTTTTATCATCATGCTTAGAACCAGACAATAAATATGGCCCTTATAATCACCTGGATGCAGGGTCGGACTGGCCTACAGGGGTACAGGGGAAACCACTGTTGGGCCCCACTGCCTGAGGGCCCACTCTTTCCTCTAGGGATCAGGTTCCAGACTGTGCACTATTATTATACATGGTAGATATGTTGCATTACACTGCACAAGACTATTGTGCTTTTCAAGCCTCTGTGGAGGCTGGCCACAACCCTAAGTATGGGCCGCTATTACAGCATTCCCCGGTGGGCCCTTCATACCCGAGTCCGACACTGCCTGGATGTCACCCCCACCCCACCTTTACAGAACATTTTTCAAGTACCCGTACAAGTCATAGTGCTGACTGGTACTTGTACTCCAGGTTGAGAGTCCCTGTACTAGATAAATGATCGCTAGAGCCTAAAGTAGTTACCCAGTGGCGGCTCCTATATCGGTGGAGGAGGAGGGCCTGCCGCTGGCAGTGCTACCGGGCTTGGGTCCCGGCACTTGCACTATGTACAGCTCACAGATGCCGAGACCGGGCGCATGCGCGGTAGTGGCGACGGTACTGTGCATGCCCAAAACCATGGCTTCTATGGACTGCATCGGCTGCAGCCCACAGAAGCCGGCTAGGGCTGATGAGGCAGGAAGCTGGCTTCCTCCCAATGTAGTGTCTGTGACTGGCAGTTAGGACTTCCATTAGGAAGTCACTTCAAGTCACAGTGACACCAGTGCAGTCTCATGGACTGCATCTAGCTTCACTAAGAGTGAGCTGAGTGGCGGTTTTTACCGGGTAAAATCCGCCACTGGTAGTTGCTACGAGCAACATATCTTCTCTTATAAAAGTTTTTGTAACTGTACAGTATTTCGTAATCTGGAAAGTTATCCCGACTTTTGATCTTTAAATATTTGAAGGTACGGATCAGGACGTCATTTACAAATGATTGATGTTTTCACTCAGCAAAAATAACAGGAGAGGGAGTTTTAGGGGGGCATTAATAATGTAAAGTATACAATTACTAATTTATGGCAGTTATAACTAGGAGAAGAAGTACTACAGTTATATCAGTACTACAGTTACCTTATGCACAGTTGTATCAATGTGTTGGTAGTACAGCAATGGAATACCTGTGTTAGGTGACAGTTACTTTACTCCCAGCTGTGATCTATGCAGAAATTACCTGAAACTATTAGAATAAGTACAATATAAGAGTCTAAAATGTGAAACTTTCTGAATTCATTTAGATTGCCAGCTCCATGGGACAGAATTCCCCTCTGTCCATGTTTAATACTTAAGGCTTTTATAGATGTTTTCAGTTCACCTCTCCCAGTGCTGTAGATTACCGTTAAGTGCTAGATGGCCTACATAAGAAAAGAGCAATAATGTCTTATACTTAGCATGGTAATTCAGTCAAGGTGGCTAAAAGCACAAGTGAAATAAAACTACATATGTGCTTTCAGGATAATATTGGCGCAGGAAGTAATTATGGCATTTTTAACGGAAAAGAAAAATCATTACATTATTTGTTCATTTAAACCATGGAAAATATTTCATTTAGAAAGTGACCGACCAGACTTTTAGAAGAGAAAATAAGTACATGTTGGACTATCATGGAGAAGGAATACTTCTAATAACGCAATGAATAGAGTAAACTGTATCTTGGAAAAATCTATACATATACAGTACCTTGTTATTTTCTAAGCAATATGACTAAACACCCCATTTTAACAGCGCCAGACAAATTACAGCCTACAGACTGCCATACATATAACAACGATGATCCGCATATTACCGCCACTCTACATTAATCTCCATATGGTGTTTGTCTAGACCAGTGGTTCTCAAACTCGGTCCTCAGGACATCACACGGTTCAGGTTTTCCATGTCTCCCAGCAGCTGCACTGTGTATCACCAACTGTCACATTTAAAAAATCTACAGGTGACCTGGAAAACATGAACCTTGTGGGGTCCTGAGGACCAAGTTTGAGAAACTGTGGTCTAGAACTTACATATGCTACTGCAGTAGACTCATTGATGTTCAAGCCAATAAATGCTAATGCCACAAACACTGCAGTGCCCAACGCCACCCTCTCCCACAGGACATGCCTGATTGACTATACCTAGAGATGCCTTGTAATGGCTATTAGCAGTTTAATGTAGTTGGGAGAGGCACATCAGCCATAGTAAAAGTCTATTGTACATACTGCTGAAACTAGACATGCAATTCACATGTAATCACCACCTGTCAATTATACATAGTAGAGGTAGACCTTTTCCTTGTTTGCCCAGAACCAACACTACAATGTTTGAATCCTGCACTGGGAGAGTGAAGCCTACTGTACCTTGGCGCTGATGCTGCTGCTCTGATAGATTAATAATCACAAGCCTACTGCTCTCAAACACAATTGCTAGATATATAACAACCATGCATGATCCCTCGAAGCTTCTCAATCCAATGTCCTGAACCCCAATTCCCCCCATCCCCCAAGCTATTTTTTTTAATTAATGTCCATAGAGTTAAGGAAAGATCAAGAGTATAGGAGGGATGTATCAAACCCAGGGGTTAAAGTGAGCCGGAACGGGGCGGAACTGCGTTCCGTCAGTTCCACTTGGAGACAGAACGCAGTTCCGCCTCCTCCGGCTCACCTAACCCGCTGTGTGCCACCACCGCAGGGAGATGCCGGGTGCCTGCTGAGATTGTGTTACCAGCGGGTGCCCGGTTCTCTCTCCACAGCGGCAGCCGGAGGCAGAAGCTCACTACTGAGCTCCGGCTTCCGGCTCTGTCAGTGTGCGCTGAGCGGTCGCCGGAAGGACTGCGGTGCAGCGGTCAGATGCGGGAGCGGGCTCGGTGACTATGGTGTTTTTTGTTTTTTCCCCCCAATGTGTAGCGAGGCATCAACTGGGGCATTACTACTGGGGGGCTTTATTACTGTGGGCAAACTACTTGGGGCATTACTACTGGGTGGCTTTACAACTGGGGGCAAACTACAGGAGGGCATTACTACTGGGGGTATAACTACAGGGACATTACTACTGGGGGCATAACTACAGGTGCATTACTACTTGAGGGCAAACTACAAGTGGGCTAAACTACTGGGGGCATAACTACAGGGGTTAAACTACTGGGGGCATTACTACTGAGGGCTAAACTAAAAGGGGGCAAACTAAAAGGGGGCATAACTTCAGGGGCTGAACCACAATGGGGCAAACTACAGGGGGGCATTACAACTGGGGGCATTACTACTGGGTGCTAAACTACAAGTGGGCAAACTACTGGGGCTAAACTACTGGGGGCATTACTAATGGCAAACTACGTGGGGGCTAAATTACAGAGGCTAAACAACTGGGGGCTAAACTACTGGGGTCATAACTGCAGAGGCATTACTACTGGGGGCATAACTACTGGGGCTAAACTACATGAGGCTAAAAGACTGGGGGCATTACTACAGGCAACATTACTACTGGGGGCAATACTAGACAGGGGCATTACCATTAAGGGCATTACTACTGGGGGCACTACTAATGAGGGCATTGTAAAGGGGGCACTTCATAAGGGGCATCACTCCTGGGGACATAAGGGGCACTACTACTGGGGGCATTGCATAAGGGGCACCACTACTATGGGCACTATATAAGGGGCACTACCAGTACAGTGGACATTGCATAAGGAGCACTACTACTGTGGACATTGTATAAGGGGCGCTACTGCTATGGGCATTATGTGTATTATGGGGTGATGCTACCGTGGGCATTATTACTATTGTGTGACCACGCCCCTTTTTGAGGCACGGGCCTACATGGGCGCCTTAGGGAGGGGGGGTGAGTTCCATAACCTCTCTAGGACCACTTTAAGCACTGATCAAACCATGGAAAGAGATAATGGACAATATTCTGTTAGCAGCTGGCTATCCCATTAGTGCTGATGCGGCGTGCTGATCCCCCAATGCCGGCACTTATTGGGGATTATGCCTCAGGCACACAAAGCATAATGGGGGTAATTCCAAGTTGATCGCAGCAGGAATTTGTTTAGCAGTTGGGCAAAACCATGGCCCTCATTCCGAGTTGTTCGCTCTGTAATTTTCTTCGCATCGCAGCGATTTTCCGCTAATTGCGCATGCGCAATGTTCGCACTGCGACTGCGCCAAGTAAATTTGCTAAGAAGTTTGGTATTTTACTCATGGCATTACGAGGTTTTTTCATTGTTCTGGTGATCGGAGTGTGATTGACAGGAAGTGGGTGTTTCTGGGCGGAAACTGGCCGTTTTATGGGAGAGTGTGAAAAAACGCTGCCGTTTCTGGGAAAAACGCGGGAGTGTCTGGAGAAACGGGGGAGTGTCTGGGCGAACGCTGGGTGTGTTTGTGACGTCAAACCAGGAACGACAAGCACTGAACTGATCGCACTGGAAGAGTAAGTCTCGAGCTACTCAGAAACTGCACAGAAAAATCTTTTCGCAATATTGCGAATACTTCGTTCGCAATTCTGCTAAGCTAAGATACACTCCCAGAGGGCGGCGGCTTAGCGTGTGTACTGCTGCGAAAAGCGGCTAGCGAGCGAACAACTCGGAATGAGGGCCCATGTGCACTGCAGGGGAGGCAGATATAACATTTGCAGAGAGAGTTAGATTTGGGTGTGGTGAGTTCAATCTGCAATCTAAATTGCAGTGTAAAAATAAAGCAGCCAGTATTTACCCTGCACAGAAACAAAATAACCCACCCAAATCTAACTCTGTCTGCACATGTTATATCTGCCACACCTGCAGTGCACATGGGCCCTCATTCCGAGTTGTTCGCTCTGTATTTTTCTTCGCATCGCAGCGATTTTCCGCTAATTGCGCATGCGCAATGTTCGCACTGCGGCTGCACCAAGTAAATTTGCTATGAAGTTTGGTATTTTACTCACGGCATTACAAGGTTTTTTCTTCGTTCTGGTGATCGGAGGGTGATTGACAGGAAGTGGATGTTTCTGGGCGGAAGCTGGCCGTTTTATGGGAGTGTGTGAAAAAACGCTGCCGTTTCTGGGAAAAACGCGGGAGTGGCTGGAGAAACGGGGGAGTGTCTGGGAGAACGCTGGGTGTGTTTGTGACGTCAAACCAGGAACGACAAGCACTGAACTGATCGCACTGGAAGAGTAAGTCTCGAGCTACTCAGAAACTGCTAAGAATTTTCTATTCGCAATTTTGAGAATCTTTCGTTCGCAATTTTGATAAGCTAAGATTCACTCCCAGTAGGCGGCGGCTTAGCGTGTGCAATGCTGCTAAAAACAGCTTGCGAGCGAACAACTCGGAATGAGGGCCTTGGTTTTGACCAACTGCTAAAAAATTTCCTGCTGCAATCAACTTGGAATTACCCCCAATACCTGATAAGCAGGAACTTATCCAGGATCCCATGTGTTATTGGCCGACAGCGGGTAGTTTACCACAAGGCAAAATTGGGCTACAATAGGACAACCTGATAATACCATCAGGCTAAAAATTGAGATATTAGCCCATTTTTGCCACCAGCAATAAGATACACCCCAAAGTTGGTGAGAGATAACCAATCAGTCCCTGTCATTTTTCAAACACAGCCTGTAATGTCAGATAGAATTTGATTGGTTGGTACTTTATCTCTCCCCAAGGCTTGCTACATATGCCCATATTTCACCCAAGTTCTTTGTAATTAAATCAGACTTTTTTATTTAAATCAGATTTTTTGTTTTATTTATATCGGATTTTTATTTATTTAAAATTGTTTTTATTTCATTTAAGGCCCATACACACTTGACGATGCACACGTCGTTAACGACTTCCCTTGAACTTCCCTTGAACAGCTGAGAAAACGACATGAGCATACACACTACCAACGACCAAAGACCATTCATCGTTCGTTGAAGCATCCAAGCTGAACAGTTTATTAAAATAATGAGCTGGGAACAGGGCTGGTGAACAGTGGCTTGGTCGTTGGTTGTTCACACCATACACATTCAACGACGTCTCTGGTCGGTAACGACCATAGTGGAAATTGAGCATACATGCTCCACAGATAAGCGAGGGTCGTTAACGTCCCACGGGGCCGCGCATCGGTGGTCGTCGGATGCATACACACTTGACGATATAATGAGCGACGTTGTTGATGAGGGCTGAAATGAACGACGTCGCTCATTTTATCGTCAAGTGTGTATGGGCCTTTACATTGGATTTTTATAAAAATGACCAAGTAAACAAATAAACCAAGTAAAAACAATAATTCATAGTTATACTAAAATACTGTAACTTTAATATCTTTACATTTAAATTACTTGTCAGTGTCACAATGAATCATGAAATGGCACAGCAAACTACTAAATCACACAAACTGCAAAAGGTAAGAAACAGCAATGATGGTAAAAGTTACAACAGTTGGCAATTGCCTTGCCTGATTTGTACATCTGAATAAGCTTACACATTGGGTTTACTGAATTCCTTATAAGGAAACACAAGTTTTGCAGCTTTGTCAGTATCCCAGCATTTTCTCAGTTTTGACTGCACCAAACCAAGGGGGTAACACAAACCTGATCGCTAGGGTGCGTTTTTTGCATCCCTGCGATCAGGTAATCGCGCGCCTACAGGGGGAGGGGGAATTCGCTGTGCAGGGGTGCAATCGCATGTGCAGGAGAGCTGCACAAACAGCAGTTTGTGCAGTCTCTGCACAGCCCAGGACCTACTCAGCCGCTGCGATGATCGGGGCCGGAGCTGACGTCCGGAATCCTCCCACAAAACGCAGAGTCCCTCCTGCGTTTTTCCGGACACTCCCTAGAAATGGTCAGTTGCCACCCACATATGGCCTCTACCTGTCAATTTTCTTGAGATCGGATGTTTCGCACCATCCCGTCGCTGCCTGGCGCTGCGAGCCACCGCATCTGCGCGTTGCGGTGCATACGCATGCACTGTTCAGAACTGATCGCCCACTGTGTGAAAACGCACAGCAGCGTTCAGGTCTGAATTACCCCCCAAATGTGGAATATATTCTTTCTACTGAAGTTGATGATGCTGAAGCGGTCAGCAATTGCTCTACTGCTGCCATGATATTTTCATTGCCAGCTACAGTTTCCGAACCAATGTGCATTTTCCACCAATCTATTGGCGCCACTGTTGACACAACATCATGGTCAAACAAGACGTCATTAAACGGGGAGCGGGGTTGTAGTGGGGGGGGGATGGGTTTGCTTGGAACTTAACTAGTGTTGGTAGAAGGGGATTTTAATGTGGATATTTTTCTTTATATGTATATTGAATTCTTGAAACATAACTGTCAAAAATGTGAAAGGTTAATTTTAACAATAAACACCTTGATTTTTAAAAAATAAAATAAAAATGTGATTTAAATCAACGTGTTTTTTTTAAATCATGTGATTTAAATCATGATTAAAATCAAGTTGATTTAAATCAGCACACCCTGCTAAATACACAAATTATGATTGATTCTGTAATTTAATATTAATATATAAATAACAAAGGGTGATGAACGCAAATACCTTTGCAGCTGTGATTCAGTATGCTGCGGCTGTGCGAAAATATGCAAATATCCTATTAATACCACTTTTACACTCGCACTCCCGGGTCACTCCCGGGATGCTTCCCGGGATGCGTCCCGGGATGCCTTCCTGGGACTAACCCCTTTCACACTGCACTAAGACCTGGGATCGACCCGGGACAGCCCCATTTACACTGATCCCGGGATATCCCTGCAAATGCACATGTGTGTCATTAGAAATGGCCTTTTCTGGCTCACATTGATGAGGTCACACTAGTCAACAAAGGGAGGGGTGGTGCCTGCTCACACCATTGCTGCAGTCATGGCCGACGGAGTACCAGTGTGTATGCCTGAGCTCATGATTCTTTCTGCTTTGCAGATGTTTCATACAGCCACTGACAGCATGATGCAGCTTATCACACTGTGCAGTATACTGCACATATATTTTATGAGGAGGAGGAGGGCGCAATTTATGCTGGATAGGGCTGCTAGTCGCCGCCAATATTTGCGCAGGAGGAGAGCCTTCATATCATCCAGGATGAGTATCATACTGAGCGTGAGTATGGGCCCTAACCGCTCATTTTGGTCCAGAGATCGCCGGCACGGAGAAGCCTTTATGAGGACCGTGGAAGCTTACCAGGATGAGGAGTGGATGGCTAACTTCCGTGTGTCTCGTGCAACCTTTAACTACATCCTGGAATTACTTACCCCAGCACTTGACATGCAGACCACCAGGCTTAGGAGACCCATCGAGGCACGCAGGAGATTAGCTATTGCATTGTGGTGGTATGCTACCCCAGGAGAGTACCGCTCAGTCTCATGCTTGTTCGGTGTTGCAATCTCCACCTGCTGTGTCATAGTCCACCAGGTGACTAAAGCAATTGTATCTACCTTATACAAGCGCTTCATATCTCTACCACAAGGACAGCGCTTACAGGATACCATCATTGGATTTGTGAAGCGAGGCTATCCGCAGTGTGGAGGAGCGATTGATGGGACACACATCCCCATTATTGCCCCACGTGACAACCATGCTGACTATTTTAATAGGAAGGGCTGGCACTCCATCATATTACAGGCTGTTGTGGACCACAAATATTGGTAAGTGTTTATTTTTGGGGTGGTGGGATGAGTTGCATGTGTGAGTTTTACATTCTAATTGTTTTCAATTTTACTGTTCTTTAGTTTCCTAGATGTGTTTATTGGCTGGCCAGGCCGATCTCATGACTCCCGAGTTCTTGCCAATTCTGACCTGTACAACATCGTAGAGGAGAAGCAGGGAGGCTGGCTGTACCCCAAAGAGTGTGCAAAGATTGTGAATGGGGTGGAGATCCCTGTCCACATCATCGGGGATGCTGCATACCCTTTACGCCCCTGGATTATGAAAGGCTACACCCAACAGGTCCAGTTAACCCCAGAGCAACAAACCTATACTCACACCCTGAGTTCAGCAAGGATGGTGGTTGAGAACGCCTTTGGCAGGTTAAAAGGAAGATGGCGTTGTTTGATGAAGCGCAATGATGTGGACCTTATGAATATGCCTAATGTAGTAGCTGCGTGCTGTATACTGCACAACATCTGTGAACTGCAAAATGAGCTATTCCTTCCTGAGTGGACTGTGCAGGACCCTGAGGTTATAAACCCACATGTGGAAGGTGCTTTGTTTGGGACTGCCTCAAACTCCGCTGCAGAACAAATACGCCACACTATTACGTCCAACCTTGCAGCACTGGTACAATAGTGTTTAAGAATCAGCACAACATGTTTGGTGAATGAAAATGTTTTTATTTTGTATTCCACCTTTGATCTTTGGGTTCATTATTTATGTTTTTCCAAAAAAAAACACATTGCCAGCAACTGTGTATATATGCATAAACAATGTAGAAAACACTGTAAACATGGTCTACTTTACGCACAAATGGGAATGTTATGCCTAGATTTGCAAACAAGTTTTTATTGGCATAAAAAAAAAAAAAACACTGGTAGGTTTGTAGATACAACACCATAAACCACAGTGTCCCTGCAGTATATTATCACTGTGTAAAAAATAAATAAAAAGTGCTTTAATGTAGACACTATACAAAACAGAACATAGAAAAAAATGAAGGAAGGCACAAACAGTTGTGCATAAACAATGACCACACTGTGGTTATTTAACAACAAATAACAACCAAAAAAAGCAATTCACTGTGTTTCACGGCAAATTGCGCAATACAGTAAACTCTGGGCTTGGCGCACTAGATGGTGCAGTATTTGGGGCATAGTATGGACCAGGATTAAATGATGAAAAACCCTGCTCAGGGGGGTATTGTGAGTTGTGGTGTTGGTTTGGTGCTCTTGAGGTATTGGTCATACGCTCATAGAACGCCATGTTCATTTGGTGCAATTCCCTGTGGCGGTCATACTGCTCTCTACTCATGCGTTCCTGCATTGTCATGACTTGGGAAAGGAATGCATCATGCATTTGGCGTTCTGCCTCTAGAAACCTGTCGAGCCTTGCATCCTCCTGTGCGGACATTGCAGCGTCCATCTCTCGGAGTTGGTCAACAAGGACATTTGACATGGCTTTAGCCACTTGCTCCGCTCTGCTCAGTTTCTTCCTTCTAGGCGGTACGGTGTAAACTGTGAAGAGAAGAAATACAAAATGAGCGTATATAAAAATAGCAGCGTTAGCAAACATGTGTTTGTGGCATTAATCCACCTACACACTAGCTACTCTGCAACATTGAACTTTTTTTAAAAATGCAAAGCCCCCCTGCGTGGGGGCAGAAAATGCAAAGTGTGCCACCGTGCCAGCAGCGTGTTGAGCGCAGTGATCCTGCAAGGGGCTCATTAGCGCTCGCCACGCTGCCGCCACACTGGCCACTCATACTACGCACATAACCGGATGATTAACAATTGTGGATTTGTGCTATGAGTGTTAATTTCTAAACATGTACTTACTGTTTTTCTGTAAAGTTGGGGTGACGGCACTTTGTACAGTCCCACTGTCACTGGTCTGAGCATCCACGACGTCTTCAATGGTTGCAGTTATGCTGTCGTCGTTTCTGGATGTGTTTATGGACGGCTGGGATGATGTGTCGCTGTCCTCAGGTGTGTCGTCAATTAACAACGGTGATGATGGACAGACGTCACTGCTTGTCTGTGTCTCTTCTGGAGTGCCTTCTGTAGCAGTGTACTGTGAACTGGAAGACAGACTCACCGGACTGCATATAGCTGTGTTTCCAAAGATATTGGCGCACATGTCATAGTACTGCCAGTCGATACGGCCAACACCGCTCTTTTTCCTGTTGTTGTCATGCACCTTAAGGAAATGCTTTTTAAGAGTTTTCATTTTGTTTAACACTTGCTGCTGTGTGCGGATGATTCCCCTGGCTTGCAGCATCTTGGAGATGTTTTTATAAATGACTGCATCTTTGACTGTGCCTGTGATCTGCCTCATAATTTCCTCCTCTCCCCTAATGCTCAGCAACTCTCTCACCTCCTGGTCTGTCCAGGTCGCCATGCTGCCTTCCTCACACGCATCAAGGACGCTCCCCAGGGCTCTGAATGATGACATCATCTTTTCTGAGCCCATGAAAGCTCCAATCGGAGGCCTTTTAACAGTCCCGGGTAGTGAATCCCGGGACGGGCCCTTTCACACTACCCAGCTTCCCGGGACGGTCCCGGGTTCAACCCTGCTTTTGACCTGGGATGAAATCCCGGGATGCTCGTCCCGGGAAATTGTCCCTGTACCCATTTACACTGAGAAGAATCCCGGGATGATGCGCGTTCACGTGCAATATCCCGGGATTTTTCTGCGAGTGTAAAAGGGGTATAAGATGCACCCTGAAAGCGCCTATGTACAAACAAGCAGCGTCCGAAGTAAGATGCTGAAAACATTTTATCTGCATATGAGAGCTCAGTTGCATGCTGGGACACCTTCTGAAATGTTCGTGACACACCTACTTTTTAGTCGCCACCCACCCGTTACCACACTCAACAGCTCCCAGACTGTCAATCACTTTGCATCTGCAGTTGCAAGACTTTATCAAGGCACATGCACAGCGCAAAACTGACACTGCATCTATCTCTAGATCAGGCCCAAAGCAACAGGTTTCTTTTATGGTTTTCACACAGTACTTTATGATACTAAGGGGTCTATTTACTAAGCCTTGGATGGAGATTAAGGGGTACATTTACTAAGCAGTGATAAGAGCTGAGAAGTGAGCCAGTGGAGAAATTTCCCCATCAACCAATCAGCAGCTTTGTATCATTTTATAGTATGCAAATTATAGATGTTACTTCAGTGCTGATTGGTTGTCATAGGCAACTTCTCCACTGGCGTACTTATCTGCTCTTATCACTGCTTAGTAAATGTACCCCAAAGTCGCCTAACTGCCATGCCACAGGCTTTGTTTGAAAAATGACAGTTAGGAGCCGACTGGCTGGTATTTTATCTCCAGCGACTTTATCTCCATGCAAGGCTTAGTAAATAGACCCATAAATCACTTATTTTAATGGCCTATACGCACTGGGCGATTTTGAGCTGAAAGCAGCTCACTTTTAGTTTCTTGAGCTGCTTTCAGCTGAAAACTGCCCAGTGTGTATGCCCTGGCGATGAGCGCTGATGCGCGTCCCTGCTTCATCGCCGGCGCCCACCGTTCATCTGCTGGTAGCACCAGCAGAGGAACGGCGGCGGGGTGAACGGCTTTCCATAGCGTCCTGCTATGGAAAGCCGTTCACTCCCGCTGACATCACTGGGCAGGGGGGGGGGGGGGGGGAAATAGCTCAGTGTGTATGCACTGAGCGATTTTCAGCCCAGCGATGTCAGCCATCATCACTATGCATACACGCTAGGCAAAAAACGCCCAGTGTGTATGCACCTTAAGTCTTCAAAAAAAGGCCTATCACCTGTTAGATTCACTACGGCTTTGATCTTATAGTTACTAGAAGTTAATAAGGAAATACTTGTTTCATTTACATGTGATATTTCATTAAAATGTAAACATATCATGAATTAAGATTTTAGGATCTTCGGTTCAAAAACATATTGCTCTTTTCAGCTAAGGTGACTAGTGTAGTTCTGGTATCCACACGGGGTCTATTAAACGCTGTACCTGAGAATGGTAATGGAGTATAATGCACTTAATATCCACTGAAGGCCAGTAGGACATATATCTTACATCAAAGTAGCAGACTAAAAAAAGACATGACACAGATTCTGCATTAGTTGACCTATTCAGACTTTATTAAAGGATATCTCAAAATCAAAACGCATTAAAGGCACTCACATCTTTCACCACCAAATTAATGAAAGAATGACGTTTACCCAACTTGACTGCACCTTTAATCAATTTGATTATGGAACTGTGGCTGCTGAAATGGACCTTTATTGAAGTTCCTGGGAGGAAGACATCACATGTTTATTTGAAGAACGCTTTTATAAATGGCTTTGCGTTTTATTTAACTGTAGTAAAAGGATGATTCTTCTTTCTCTATATTAAAATTTGAATTTTTGTGGGGCTAGGGAACTAAGTTTTATTTAGATTTGTCATGACCTACACCCACAGGGATACGGTAGTTTGCAAGGAGAACCTTTCACACCCTACAGGTAAGATCATGCTATAATGGTAGATCAGTGCAATGATCTTTAGAGATTGTAGGCCAAGTGTTCCTCTAAAAGACTTAAAGGGAAGTTCTACATTAAATCTACAGTATTTTTGGATAGAATATGTATGGCAAATTGATCAAACGTTCTAGGTACCTACTGTGCTTATTTTCCTGCCATCTTCTCCTGTGCTGGATAAAATGGTAGATACTGTATGTGTAAGTGTGCATCGTTATCTGCAAAATGTTTAAATTGTGCCTCATGATGAGATGTTGGTACATTCTCTATTTAAGTATTGTAACTTAATTAACATGATAATCCCCATAGATCACATACAAAGTGTTATATAAGCCATGTTGGCTGTCATACGGGTGTGGTTCGTTTTATCGACCTTTAGACCTGTCGACCTAGCACATGTCGACCTAGAAACCCTGTCGACCTTCCATCCATGTCGACCTAGTGACTGTCGACCTATAGTGGTCGACCTAAACATTGTCGACCTAGACACTGTCGATCTTCAGACCAGATCCCTGTCATACACCCCAGAGACTGTCATGTCCTTACTGGGGTCAGTGGCATGGGTCTCAGCTTTCCTGCTAGGGCACCCTCGCAGTTGCACCTTCCTCAACTCAGCCAGAGTATTGCCATATAGTTTTTGAGCAAGTAACAGCTCTCGCCAAAGTCTGTACTTGCAGTCATGTGACAGCCCAGCCTATGTAAACCTCTCTCTTGCATTCACTCCATGACAAAGTGTTAGGCCGTCCAGAGATCCAGTTTTCCTGTATTTTCTCTGATACTCTTACTTTGTTTGAATCACCTGTGGTTAACCCAGCTAGTCCTGGTTCCTATATCATTGCCTACTCATATTGTAACCCAGCTAGTCCTGGCTCCTACTGTATATCATTGCCTACTCATATTGTAACCCAGCTAGTCCTGGTTCCTGCTGTATATCATTGCCTACTCATATTGTAACCCAGCTAGTCCTGGTTCCTGCTGTATATCATTGCCTACTCATATTGTAACCCAGCTAGTCCTGGCTCCTACTGTATATCATTGCCTACTCATATTGTAACCCAGCTAGTCCTGGTTCCTGCTGTATATCATTGCCTACTCATATTGTAACCCAGCTAGTCCTGGCTCCTACTGTATATCATTGCCTACTCATATTGTAACCCAGCTAGTCCTGGTTCCTGCTGTATATCATTGCCTACTCATATTGTAACCCAGCTAGTCCTGGCTCCTACTGTATATCATTGCCTACTCATATTGTAACCCAGCTAGTCCTGGTTCCTGCTGTATATCATTGCCTACTCATATTGTAACCCAGCTAGTCCTGGTCCCTATATCATTGCCTACTCATATTGTAACCCAGCTAGTCCTGGTTCCTGCTGTATATCATTGCCTACTCATATTGTAACCCAGCTAGTCCTGGCTCCTACTGTATATCATTGCCTACTCATATTGTAACCCAGCTAGTCCTGGTTCCTGCTGTATATCATTGCCTACTCATATTGTAACCCAGCTAGTCCTGGTTCCTATATCATTGCCTACTCATATTGTAAACCAGCTAGTCCTGGCTCCTACTGTATATCATTGCCTACTCATATTGTAACCCAGCTAGTCCTGGCTCCTACTGTATATCATTGCCTACTTATATTGTAAACCAGCTAGTCCTGGCTCCTACTGTATATCATTGCCTACTCATATTGTAACCCAGCTAGTCCTGGTTCCTGCTGTATATCATTGCCTACTCATATTGTAACCCAGCTAGTCCTGGTTCCTATATCACTGCCTACTCATATTGTAAACCAGCTAGTCCTGGCTCCTGCTGTATATCATTGCCTACTCATATTGTAAACCAGCTAGTCCTGGCTCCTACTGTATATCATTGCCTACTCATATTGTAACCCAGCTAGTCCTGGCTCCTACTGTATATCATTGCCTACTCATATTGTAACCCAGCTAGTCCTGGTTCCTGCTGTATATCATTGCCTACTCATATTGTACCACAATGGTGTTTTGACTCTTGTCTGTCATTGATTACTAATCTGACTATTCCTTGTACTACACCAAGCTGTTACACTGGGAGCCTGGGCAGGGGTGCACGCCCGGAGGATCAAGCTCAGCAAATTTCAAACCTCCATGCATTGGTCCCTGGTGAAAACCATAGTGCATTAGACTCCACTCTTTTGCCCCAGGCAGCGCTAATTTTACCTACTAGCAGAGGCAGAACTCTGGGAGGCAACAGAGTCATCTGCCGCCGGGCTCCTGCTCTGAAGGGGGGCACCTCTCCTCCCATTCTGTGACCCCTTTGAATTAAGTTAATTGATAGCTGTCGCTGTCTTTTCAGTGGCCGACTTCCTCACTGGTCCCTGCACCTTACAAATCACATCCTCTTTATTATACGGAATATACACATTTTACAAGTGTCATACCCAGGATTAGAAACCACGACCTATTACACTGGAAGCAGACACCTTACTGATGAAGCTGTTTGCTCCTGTCTAGGAAATATGAGAATTTTAACTATATGAAGATACTTCTCTGACAATTACACGTAACTTCATATAGTTAGAATTCTCATGCTTCCTCTACAGGAGCAAATATCTCCATCAGTAAAGTGTCTGCTGTCAGTGTAACAGGTCATCGGTTCTAATCCTGAGTATGACTGCTAAGAACTGTGTAATTTAAAATAAAAGACAATTAAATGTATAAATACAGTATATACATACATACATATATTTATCTTAATATAGGAAATAGGGGGGCACCAATATTTATCTTGCCTCTGGGCAACTGTGATGAACTTACGCCACTGCCTACTAGCACTTACTTTAATTATCAATGGAGAACCATGACAAATTACTCTGGCCAACAAATGGATTTAGCTGGTAACCCATGTCACTTTTGTTCTATGTCAATCAGTAAATATACTCTGAAGGTCAGTAATATGTTAAAATATAGAAATACAGTTTATTGGTGCATATAAATTATGTTAACAAAACTGCATGTACAGTAGTTCAAGAATGATAAGCAATATAAGAATCAATACTCAACTTATATGTGAAAGTTTGTGAATAGGTCTTTCATATCTTCCATCATCTGAGGGGGACCAGTTATCCAATGATACTCAGAATCAATAGTCAATCTGAGTACCTTGCACAGATACATATCGCTTAGCTCTCCGTCTTAGTCGAATCCCAATTAAACTAAGGAACACTCCCTTAATTTTCTATAGTTTGTAGAGATGTGTTCCAGCCCAAATCTTGGGTTTTGTTTTTGGTTTAGATCTGTATTTTTATAGAAAAATCATAAAAACAGCTTATGTCACATGGGCCTGTTTTTGTTCTTACAGTATTATTAACCTCAATAACATTCATTTTCACTCATTTCCAGACATTTTTGACCAAATCACAAAATTGTTTTAATCCTGCATCGGATCTTGTAGGTTTGGGATTCCACATAAGGAAGCTGCATCTGGGGCTCGGCGCAATTGTACTCCCTTTCTGCCATGATGTCTAAAATAAAGTGGAAATATGTTGAATTAATACAAAAATTTGTTGTGCATATCGGTCAAATACATTTACATGGTAGTACATACCCTGCGTAAAGATGGATGAAGCGGTTACCTTCTCCAGATTGAACATAACTTTCAGGAACTGATCCTACATTGAGGCTGAAAATAATCTGTGCAGATGATTATAGCATCTAAAAATATATATATTGTACAATATATATTTTTCATTGTTTGTACTGTGGTCAAAATTGCCTGGAAAATGAATGTTATTGGGGTTAATAAAAAAGGATTGATTGCAATTAGTAATTTCATTTAATTTGTTTTATTTTAAAGAATGTAATTAATCATTGGCGGCATTGGTGACGGTCTTTATTGCATAGACAACAATATTTATTGGTTATATTATTGCACTAATCTGACTTTTACTAATCTGACTTTTACTTTTTCTTTGACTTTAAAATGCCCTGACTGAAGCCATCTATGGGGTAAATTTACTAAGCTCCCGATTTTGACCGAGATGCCGTTTTTTCATCAAAGTGTCATCTCGGTAATTTACTAAGCAATAATCACGGCAGTGATGAGGGCATTCGTAATTTTTTGCAAGTCCAAGAAAAAAATTACGAATGAATACACCATCGGTCAAAACGCGGCTGTTTAAGTATGAATCTCGGTAATTTACTAAGAAGTGCAAAGCAAAAAAAAACCAAACACTGCCGTGAAAAATTACAACTCGTAAAAAAGTGCTAAAAAAAAAACAGACCTGCTTTTTTTTTCCGTGATTGGATAGGCATGCAGGGATCCATGAGATCCGTGCATGTATATCAGTGGGAAGGGGTGGGAAAGTTGTTATTTTATTAAAAAAAATTGCGTGGGGTCCCCCCTCCTAAGCATAACCAGCCTCGGGCTCTTTGAGCCGATCCTGGTTGCAGAAATATGGGGAAAAAATTGACAGGGGTTCCCCCATATTTAAGCAACCAGCATCGGGCTCTGCGCCTGGTCCTGGTTCCAAAAATACGGGGGACAAAAAGAGTAGGGGTCCCCCGTATTTTTAAAACCAGCACCGGGCTCCACTAGCTGGACAGATAATGCCACAGCCGGGGGTCACTTTGATATAGTGCCCTGCGGCCGTGGCATCAAAAATCCAACTAGTCACCCCTGGCCGGGGTACCCTGGGGGAGTGGGGACCCCTTCAATCAAGGGGTCCCCCCCCCCAGCCACCCAAGGGCCAGGGGTGAAGCCCGAGGCTGTCCCCCCCCATCCAATGGGCTGCGGATGGGGAGGCTGATAGCCTTTTGTGATAATGAAAAGATATTGTTTTTAGTAGCAGTACTACAAGGCCCAGCAAGCCTCCCCCGCATGCTGGTACTTGGAGAACCACAAGTACCAGCATGCGACGGAAAAACGGGCCCGCTGGTACCTGTAGTACTACTACTAAAAAAATACCCAAAAAAAGACAAGACACACACACCGTGAAAGTAAAGATTTATTACATACATGCACACAAACATACATACATACTTACCTTATGTTCACACGCAGGTCGGTCCTCTTCTCCAGTAGAATCCAAGGGGTACCTGTTGAATAAATTCTACTCACCAGATCGCGGGTCCCAGGGTCCTCGGGGCATCCATTTGTAATCCACGTACTTGCATAAAATAAGAAAACGGAAAGCCGAGCCACGAACTGAAAGGGGCCCCATGTTTTCACATGGGACTCCTTTCCCCGAATGCCAGAAACCCACTCTGACTGATGTCTAAGTGGGTTTCTTCAGCCAATCAGGGAGTGCTACGTTGTAGCACTCTCCTGATCGGCTGTGTGCTCCTGTACTGAGTGACAGGCGGCACACGGCAGTGTTACAATGTAGCGCCTATGCGCTCCATTGTAACCAATGGTGGGAACTTTCTGCTCAGCGGTGACGTCACTTTAGGTCAACCGCAGGGCAGAAAGTTCCCACCATTGGTTACAATGGAGCGCATAGGCGCCACATTGTAACACTGCCGTGTGCCGCCTGTCACTCAGTACAGGAGCACACAGCCGATCAGGAGAGTGCTACAACGTAGCACTCCCTGATTGGCTGAAGAAACCCACTTAGACATCAGTCAGAGTGGGTTTCTGGCATTCGGGGAAAGGAGTCCCATGTGAAAACATGGGGCCCCTTTCAGTTCGTGGCTCGGCTTTCCGTTTTCTTATTTTATGCAAGTACGTGGATTACAAATGGATGCCCCGAGGACCCTGGGACCCGCGATCTGGTGAGTAGAATTTATTCAACAGGTACCCCTTGGATTCTACTGGAGAAGAGGACCAACCTGCGTGTGAACATAAGGTAAGTATGTATGTATGTTTGTGTGCATGTATGTAATAAATCTTTACTTTCACGGTGTGTGTGTGTCTTGTCTTTTTTTGGGTATTTTTTTAGTAGTAGTACTACAGGTACCAGTGGGCCCGTTTTTCCGTCGCATGCTGGTACTTGTGGTTCTCCAAGTACCAGCATGCGGGGGAGGCTTGCTGGGCCTTGTAGTACTGCTACTAAAAACAATATCTTTTCATTATCACAAAAGGCTATCAGCCTCCCCATCCGCAGCCCATTGGATGGGGGGGGGACAGCCTCGGGCTTCACCCCTGGCCCTTGGGTGGCTGGGGGGGGGGACCCCTTGATTGAAGGGGTCCCCACTCCCCCAGGGTACCCCGGCCAGGGGTGACTAGTTGGATTTTTGATGCCACGGCCGCAGGGCACTATATCAAAGTGACCCCCGGCTGTGGCATTATCTGTCCAGCTAGTGGAGCCCGGTGCTGGTTTTAAAAATACGGGGGACCCCTACTCTTTTTGTCCCCCGTATTTTTGGAACCAGGACCAGGCGCAGAGCCCGATGCTGGTTGCTTAAATATGGGGGAACCCCTGTCAATTTTTTCCCCATATTTCTGCAACCAGGATCGGCTCAAAGAGCCCGAGGCTGGTTATGCTTAGGAGGGGGGACCCCACGCAATTTTTTTTAAGGATTTTACAGTGTTTAATTTAAAAAAAAAAAAAAAAAATGAACCCCAGCACGGATCACACAGATCCGGCCGAGATTCATTGTAAAAAAGTCGGCAGTGTTTTGCTAATCACTGCCGTAAAAAAAAAAAAAAAAAAACGAATGACATCGACATCGGAACAAAAGAAAAACCCGAATACGGCAGCTTAGTAAATCCGTCGTAACAAATTCAAAAAGTTGCAGTTTTACACTTTCGATGTCATTCGTGATTGAACTTTGACCTGAAACGGGAAAATACGAATGTTAGTAAATTTACCCCTATGTCTCTCCTTTCAATTGTTTGTCCTTCATATCTATCAACAAACACGGACCAAGTGGGGTACAGCACACACCCCAATTTGAACAAAAAATGTACCACCTACAGTGTCACAATACAAGTATGAAATAATAATCAGTGGCAAACGCAGGATTTCTAGAGGGGGGGGGTTTCCAAATGCAATCCATAATCTCCCACTCTGCGGAGCAAGTGCAGGAGTCTGGGGGAGAGGTAGAAGAACCTAGTAATGACCCTGAGCATTGGTACTTTTTATACATTTGATACTGTATGGAATACAGTATTAATATTTAACGCTATAGATTGTCTGTAGTATAGGCAGTATCAAACATATTTAAACAATATAAATAAGATAAGTGGTCAGGAAAAGGTTAAACATGCCATACTAAATAAACAAACAAACAAACATAATAGAACCAGTAGTAGACAGAAGTGCACTTTCTAAGCACACATTCTCCCACCTCATGGAAAGGCTCCTGTCTCTTCTTCGTGGCAGCTACCTTCATATTATATACCATTGCTATTGTTATAATTTGAGCCACTTGCCAAGAGGAGGGGGGTTTCCAGGCAACCAGAAACCCCCCCTGCGTTTGCCTATGATATTATACTGTTTTTCTTTCTGACCGGCAGTGTCCCAGTACTTATGAAAATAAAAATTGTATGCTACCCTAGGGTACAACACAAACAAAAATATATATTTTTGAAATAATTATATTTTTAGGCTTTTTGTTTTTAGCTTTTATTATTTTCATTTTACACTGGGGCGGAGCCCCTGGATGGATGGACAGATCACCCCTTCCAGATACAGCAGACAGAGCACCCCTTTCAGATACAGCAGACAGAGCACCCCTGGACTGATACTGATAGGACACACCAGCCACTGGATGTTATAATGGGTTAATTAACACTGGGGCAGAGCAGAGCCCCCCGGATGTATGGACAGTGCACCCCTGGAATGATACAGCAGATAGAGCACACCTTTCAGATACACCAGCCTCACGCCAGTCAGACAACACAGTACTGAGATAGACACGTCTGTTCAGTATACGCTCCACAGCAGGAGTGAAAATGGCGCCAAACACCGGGGATCTTTATAGAATTCAAAACCCGCGAGAATTCGACAGTGGGAGGATGATGTTTTGCCTCGATTTGGGATCCAAGTAAAGCAGAAAACCCCAAGCCGGCCTTGGATCGGGAAGTTCGGGTAGTTTCTGCTTACAAAGCTATTCCCCCTGATTTTGGTTCTAACAGGTATTTGGACCTATGCTCAGGGTACTAACTCTATGTTACAACACCAAGACTCACTGCTTGTCTTCATGGCCTAAGTTAGCTTTTGCAATGGGTCATATGTGCATGTCTACTGTAGAGTGGACAAATGTTCTATCTGATTCTGTACCCTGTGTCACAACTCCAACATGTTTAATAAAAAAAAAAGTCTCCCCCAAAAATTATAAACCTGCAATATACCGTTATCCTTCTCCATGCCAGTGGCAGTTCTCATTTGATGATTATAACACAAGTTTGTTTACAATTGAGTTTGATTATATTGTGCATATCAGGATTTTATTAATAGACAATGGGGAACATGTACTAAGCAGTGATAAAAGTGGAGAAGTGAGCCAGTAGAGAAGTTGCCCACGGCAACCAATCAGCATTGACTTAACATTTTTAATTTGCATACTATACAATTGTATGGAGCAGCTGATTGGTGCCATGGGAAATTTCTCCACTGGCTCACTTCTCCACTTTTATCACTGCTTAGTACATGTTCCCCAAAGTCTGGTAAGTACTTTACATGATGAAGTGTAGTGAAGTCACTCATAATCGTTAGGCTTAATTTATATGCAGATCCTCTATGTGTAGCACTCCCATTCCTTGGAAAAATAACCCCTTTGAAATAACAGCTGCTGCCTTTGCAATAAATTCTGCAGTAGATGTGGGTATGGGTATAGTCCTAGTTACACGAATTATATAACCACCAATTGTATTTTAATGCTTAAAAGGGTCTATTTATGAAGTAGTGAAATCAGTGGAGAAGGGATGCTGTGGAGAAGTTGCCCATGGCAACCAATCAACTGCTCCATACAATTGTATAGTATGCAAATTATAAATGTTACTTTAATGCTGATTGGTTGCCATGGGCAACTCCTCCACTAGCTCACTTCTGCACACTTTTCACTGCTTAATGAATAGACCTCTCAGTCTGAATGACAGGAAAATAATAATGATCTTAGATATGGATGGTGGAAGTTGCATCATTTCCATTCACTGACCATTCACTATCCATTCGCAGGAACTGTTTGTTATACAGGAAGTGCCTCTGCAGCAGAGGTGTCAGAACATTTATGGGCTGGGGGGCAAGATAGATCCTCATTTGGAACCCCCTGGGTACTACGGGGACACAATGGAAATGGCACCATGGTGGGGAGGAGGTGGGAAGAGAGAGGGAGACTGTCAGGGAAAGAAAGAGGGGGGTGGGGGGGGAGAGAGAGAGACTGAGGGGTCTATTTACTAAGCCTTGCATGGAGATAAAGTGCATGGAGATAAGGTACCAGACAATCAGCTCCTAACTGCCATGTCACAGGCTGTGTTTGAAAAATGACAGCTACGAGTTGATTGGCTGGTACTTTATCTCAGTGCACTTTATCTCCACCCAAGGTTTAGTAAATAGACCCCTTAGTGTCAAGGGAGAGTGAGGGAGAGAAAGTAACAGTGTCAGTTAGAGAACGAAACAGTGTCAAGGAGAGAGAGGAGCAAGAGGAGAGAGAATGTAAGGGAGAGAAAGAGAGAGAGTGTTAGGGAGAGAAAGAGAGAGAAGCTAGAGTATTAGAGAGGAGCGAGAGTGTTAGGGAGAGAGGAGTGAGTGTTAGGGAGGGAGAGAGAGAGAGAGCGAGGAGAGACACTATTAGGGAGAGAGAGAGAGGAGAGTGTTAGAGAGAGAGAGAGGAGAGAGACTGTTAGGGAAAGAGAGAGGAGAGAGAATGTTAGGGAGAGAAAGAGAGAGAAGCTAGAGTATTAGAGAGGAGCGAGAGTGTTAGGGAGAGAGGAGTGAGTGTTAGGGAGAGAGGAGTGAGTGTTAGGGAGGGAGAGAGAGAGAGAGAGTGAGGAGAGACACTATTAGGGAGAGAGAGAGGAGAGAGACTGTTAGGGAAAGAGAGAGGAGAGAGAGTGTTAGGGAGAGAGGAGCGAGAGTGTTAGGGAGAGAGAGGTTCGAGAGTGTTAGGGAGAGAAAAGCGAGAGTGTTAGGGTGAGAGGAGAGAGAGGGTGTTAGGGCGAGAGAGGAGAGAGTTTTAGTTAGAGAGAGAGAGGAGCAAGAGTGTTAGGGAGAGAGAGTGTTAGAGTGAGAGAGGAAAGAGTGTTAGGGAGAGAGATGGAGTGAGAGAGACATTATGGCACCTTTCCTGCTTATACAGCAGCACAGCCACAGGTCTCTCATGGAGGCAGGCACTCTACGGCATTAGGCCACGCCCCCCATACACTCCCACTGCTCTGCTGGGAGTTAGGGGTGGGGAAGCGCTGTTGCCTAGTCCCTGTGCTGCATGGAGGTTGGGATGTGCGCTATTTAAACTAACTGCACGTAGTTCCTCCTGTGTACAATGACCGGTGCCTCTCATGTTTGGGGGGGAGGGGGGCGAGCTGCCCCCTTGCTCCACCCATTCCGACGCCTCTGCTCTGCAGCAATTGTTCAGCATGATTGCAGCTAGTAAATACACACTTTTGCAGGTCTCCAGAATCCTGTGGTGATTTGCACACATACCACTTTGCTATCATGGCCCAAGGTGGAAGTGTTGAATGGAATGTACGAAGTCTCAATGGTATGAGACCCCCTAGTATTATAAACTAAGCCATGCGCCATTGAGTCAGGAGGTTGTACTATTGAGGAGGGGTGGAACCCCTTGGCCAGATGGAGGAGCCCTTGTTCATGCAGGAGGGGAGCATGGCAGCAGCAAGTTTTGAGCAAGTGGTATTGTACTGTAGTTGTATGACTGTGACTCTGCAGTGGTGATAAATAGAATGCTCCCTGTAAAAGTGCTTCCATATCATGAAGGGGAGGCACTGCGACCAGGCAGCCTGGCTACAGTTTCAATTTCTACTTAGAGAATAGCAGGAGGCTGCAAGGAGTGACGATGTGCAGGATGGTTATCAGGGCCGGTTCAGGGGCTTTTTGCGACCCAGGGCGGTGATAGGGGGCGTGGCTTCATACTGGGGGCGGGGTCAGTTACGCCCCCTGTACAGTAGTAGCGCCGCTGAAATGATGTGCGGTGCGCGATGACGTCATCGCGCACCGCACAGCAAAGGTCCTCTCCACGAAGGGAAACTAGACGCGTAGGACACAGCGGGCAGCGGGGGGCACAGCAGCAGCGGATCTTGCCCTGGTGCGGCGCCCTCCGGATGGCGCCGGCGCCCTCCGGAAGGCGGCGCCCCAGGCAAAAGTCCTGCTTGCCCGTGACAAGATCCGCTACTGATGGTTATGCGACAGTATGATCATGTGTGACTGTCAGCAACACCTATATTTAGCCCATTGCTGTTATTAAGACTAATCGAATAAGGAGACCATATATTTAAGAGCACGTAATATATTAAATTATTGTGCTGGAGCCAAGAGGCATTTCATTTTGCTTGAACTACTCTGATTTATGCTGGAGAAGATTGGTGTTAGGAATGTAAATATATTATGTTATGCAACAATCAAGATTCATATGCAGGAGGAAGAGGTTTGTGTATTACTATTTATATATGTTTTTATATATTTGCAAGAGATGATCTGGTGCAGTAGCGGATCTTGCCACGGGCAAGCAGGACTTTTGCCCAGGGCGCCGCCTCCCGGAGGGCGCAGGACGCCATCCGGAGGGCGCCGCACCAGGGCAAGATCCGCTGCTGCTGTGCCCCCCGCTGCCGTTGGCCGCTGTGAAGGGAAACTAGCCGCGTACGCATCTAGTTTCTCTTCGTGGAGAGGTCCTTTACTGTGCGGTGCGCGATGACGTCATCGCGCACCGCACATTTCAGCGCTACAGTAGTCTGTACAGGGGGCGTAAATGACCACGCCCCCTGTACGAAGCCACGCCCCCTATTGGCGCCCGGGGCGCACAGAGCCCCAGAACCAGCCCTGATCTGGTGGCCAATATTTGTATCACTATTGCATTGTACTTGTTCCACATATCATTACCCAAGTCTTTCTACTGCAAACTAGGGAACCGAATCCCCCTGAACTTACCGATCCGAGCTGTGATCCGAGTCCGCCTCAGGACTTCCTGCCTTCCTCGGATCCCAAAACGAGGCAAAACATCATCCCGCTGTCGGATTCTATCAGGTTTTGGATTCTATATAAATCCCCGGTGATTTGCGCCATCTTCACTCCGGCATTGGAGAGTGTACTGGAAGGACGTGCCCGTCTCAGTACTGGGTGGCGTGGTGTGGGGTCATTCTTGTAACAGGGTCACTATTTTAACAGGTCCACCGTGGATTCTACGGGACAAGGGGACCGAGGGGCTACGTGGGACAATAGGTAAGTATGTGAGTGTGTAAGTGTGCATGTATATAAAATAAAGCTTTACTTTTACGGTGTGTGTGTTGTGTTTTTTTGGGGTTATTTTTTTTTGTAGTAGAACTACAGGTACCAGCGGGCCCGTTATTTCCCCGCATGCTGGTACTTGTGGTTCTCCAAGTACCAGCTTGCGGGGAAGGCTTGCTGGGACTTGTAGTTCTACCACAAAAAAAAATAATATTCTATTTTTTACAGAAAGGCTATCAGCCTCCCATCCACCGCCCACGAATGAGGGGGCAGCCTCGGGCTTCACCCCTGGCCCTTGGGTGGCTGGAGGGAGGGACCCCTTGATTTAAGGGGTCCCCACTCTTCCAGGGTACCCCGGCCAAGGGTGACTAGTTGGGGGGGGTAATGCCACGGCCGCAGGGCCCAATATAAAAGTGTCCCCTGGCTGTAGCATTATCTCTCTGGCTAGTGGAGCCCGGTGCTGGTCTGAAAAATACAGGGGGACCCCTACATCTTTTGTCCCCTGTATTTTTGGAACCAGGACCGGATGCAGAGCCCGGTGCTGGTTGTTTAAATATGGGGGGACCCTACGCAATTTCCCCCCTGTATTTTTACAACCAGGGCCGGCTCAAAGAGCCTGAGGCTGGTTATACATAGGAGGGGGGACCCCACGCAATTTTTTTTTATAATTTTTAACTCTTTAAACACCTCATCATGTACACAATGAAGCCCTGCACGGATCTCACTGATCCGGCCGGGCTTCAATGTGTTATGCCCGGCAGTGTTTTACTAATCACTCCCGTATAACACTGCCCGACAATATGAATCACATCGACATTGGAAAATATGAAAATAGAAAACTCGATAGCTTAGTAAAGTTGCGTAGATGGTTTCAAAAAGCTGCAGTAAAATGTCTGATGAAAATAGAGATTAAACTCCCATCAAATCGGCACAAACACGAATTTTAGTAAATATACCCCCATGATTTGGTGATCTTAACAGGCTTTAGGGCTTTTTTTATTTACCATAGCCCCTCCCGCTTCTGAAGACTGTCACACCTGGTGACATTTTGAGATGCTTCCATGGGTAAGCCCATTAATCATGGACTGTTATTTTCCAATTGCTAATGCCATCTCAAGGATGCGCACAGGAATTTTTTCTTTTTTTTGCGGTTTTTTTTTTATTGCTGTTTTTTTTTTCATTTGAACTTACGTTTATGTTGAATATGGAAATGGAGGGCAAAGTCAAGGTTTCCAGTTCCAGCGTGCATTCAAAAGGTGATATGCCATCCTTGACACCTATCTAGACTTGCAGGTGGTATGGCTACTGTTACCACTGCTATCCAAAGTCACTGGTGAGCTTAGCATTGCGCAATGGCTGGCCAGCATGACTCTATGGGATGACCTGGGTGCAGAGAGAGCTGCCAGCAGCTGACAGCACAGTACTGCAGGGACGGAAATCTGTGCTGACTGGAGGAGGCGCCAAGGGGCAGTAGAAGACCAGGTCTGCCTCCATTCTTCAGGGAGAATGTCAACCTGTATGTGTGGAGGAGTCCGCTCTTAACCCTGACTGACAGGAAGAGGAGTACCTTGATTATGAAGAACTGTCCGGGGAGCAAGTGCTGAATGTGAGGTCTATGCAGCAAACTATTAAACAGCACTGCACTAACACTGCTCACCTCACATGTGACATAAATAACGGCAGATGCTCAATTAGCTTAGTGATATATTTCAGGTGCTTGAAAGGAAGGGGTATTTCTAAACAAGAAAAAAAGGCATTTTGTTTCCCCCAGCACCCTGAATGATAACAGTAACCAGATTTAAATCCCACACAATATTAGAATTCAGAAATCTTGGTTACATATATTTGCACAAATGTATGACTAAGCCCCAAAGCTGCATCAAGGCGTCTCTATATATTTGGAGTCCCTAGTGCTATATCTAGGTGCAGGGTGTGGCACCCCAAAGCACCAGAATAAGCCAGAAAGCCCAGGGCAGCATACCAGTGAAAAAACTATAGTGTTAATAAATTAGTGTTACGAAGCCGAAGCTATAAAGGTGTTACAAAAATGAGATGCAATTAAAATGGAGAAATAGTGGTAAAGAAATGAGTATGTGAAAAGTGTTAATAGAATGTAAAGGTATGCCACACTAAAGCCATCCAGCTCAGCCAGTCCAGAGGCACCACATCCCACACCTCCATTACCCCAATCTGGGTCTATGATTAACCAGCAAGGAGCCACATGATAATGGCTCCTTACTTAAATATATCTAAACTAAGAGCTACGTACCTTGGAGCAACCCCATAATGCTCCATATGGCATGTCAGGGCCTGCACCTCCTCCTAATGCAGGAACCTCTCTGCCTCTCACAACAGACATAAATAGTGGCAGATGCTCAATTAGCTTAGTGATATCATTCAGGTGCTCGAAAGGGAGGGGTATTTCTGAGCAAGAAAAAAAAGGCATTTAGTTTACCCAGCACCCTGAATGATAGCAGTAACCAGATTTAAATCCCACACAACATTAGAATTCAGAGATCTCATTTACATATATTTGTGCAAATGTATGAATAAGCCCCAAAGCCGCATCAAGGCGTCTCTGTATATTTGGGGTCCCTAGCGCTATATCTAGGTGCAGGGTGTGGCACCCCAAAGCACCAGCATAAGCCAGAAAGCCCATCACATATGTCCTGACTGGATTATATCAAAACACTGAGGGTCCTTGCCCCTAATAAGATACATTAAGCAAAGCATATTAGAAGGAGACTCTCACTATTGCTTAGCTGAGAGTTTTGCAGGGCTACTGCCCAGGGTGCTGTGGCCTGAAGGAACATCCACAGTCACCCTGCCAGCACCACCGCATAATAGATTAATACTGCCAACAGCAGCAGGGCACCAGGATGCTCTTCAGAGGTGCAACATCCAACATGCTCACTGCTGCGTCCATCCTCCATGCTGCATCACTGATAAAGAGGAGCGCACAGGCTGTCTAAGAGGAAGGCAAGTTAGAGTGGGCCAGGGAGGAGGTTGTTTCTTGAAGTCACATAGGAGGCTGGAAGTCACGGAGGCAGAATGCTGAAGTGACAGAAGGCGGAAAATATATTGGGCAGGAGGCTGAAGAGACAGGAGGAAGTAGGGAGTTGGAATAATAGGGCATGAGGCTGGAGTGACAGGGGGCAGGAGAAGGCTGGAGAGACTGGAGGATGGAGCGACAGCAGGCAGGTGAGACATGGGGAAGGAGGCTGGATTGACAGGGGGCATGAGTGACAGCGGGTTGGAAGTTGGAAAGACAGGAGGCTAGAGTGATGAGACAAGTGGCAGGAAAGACATGGGGCAGGAGGCTGGAGTCAAAGGTGTCAGGTGGAATAAGTCTGGATTAATGGGCAGGAGGCTGGAAAGACAAAATACTAGAGTGATGGGCCATGTGTCTGGAATTACATTGCAGGAGAAGGTTGGAGTCACAGGGGGCAGTATGCTCTAGTGACAGGGCAGGAGCGAGAGCAGACTGGAGAGTCATGGGGCAGGAGGCTGGAGTGATGGGTCAGAGGAGGCCCGAGTGACGGGGAGGAGGATGGAGTACGGGATAGGAGGCTGGAATAACAGGGGGAATTAGGCTGGTAAAACCAAAGGCTAGAGTGACAAGGGGACAGAAATTGTAAAGACAAGAGGCTAGAGTGACAGGCCAGGCGGTGGAAAGATAGGAGGCTAGAGTGACGAGACAAGATGCTGGAAAGACATGGAGCAGGAGGCTGGAGTGACAGGGCAGGAGGCATGAGTCTGCAGGGACAGGGCAGGAGGCTGAAAAGACAGGAGGCTGGAGTGACAGGGGGCAGGAGACTGGAAAGATAGATGGCAAGAGTGATAGGGCACAAGGAGGCTGCAATGACTGGGGGCAGGAGGCTGGAGAGAAAACTGGCTGGAGAGACATGGGGCAGGAGGAGGCCTGAGTGACAGGGGGAAGAAGGCTGGAGTGATGGGGCATTAGGCTGGTAAGACCAAAGGCTGGAGTGACAGTGAGCCAGAAGTTAGAAAGACTGTAGGCTAGAGTGACAGGGCAGGAGTTGGAAAGATAGGAGGCTAGAGTGATGAGACAAGATGCTGGAAAGACATGGATTGACAGGCAGGAGGCATGAGTCTGGAGTGATGGGGCGAGAGGCTAGAGTGACAGGGCAGAAGGAGTCTGGAGTGACGGGGCAGGAGGCTGAAGTGACAGGGCTGGAGAAACATGGGGCAGGAGGAGGTTGGAGTGACAGGGGGAAGGAGGCTGGAGTGATGGGGCTGGACCAACAGCAGGATGGGGCAGGAGGCTGGAGTGATGGGCAAGAGGAGGCCAAAGTGATAGGGGGAAGAAGGATGGAGTGACAGGGGGTAATAGGCTTAAAAAACATAAGGCTAGAGTGACAGAGGGTGGGAGATTGGATAGACAGGAGGCTAGAGGGATGAGACAAGAGGCTGGAGAGACATAGGGCTGGAGGCTGGAGTGACAGGAAGCAGTAGGCTGCAAAGACAGAAAACTAGTGACGCGGCAGGAGCCTGGTAAATACAGGAGGCTGCAGAGACACAAGGCTGGAGAAACATGGGGCAGGGGACTGGAGGGGATATAAGGCAGGAGGTGACACAGGGGGTTGAACCTCTGTTGTTGTATGATGATGACATTGTTTATATTCCTAAACAAACAGGCATTTTCAGAACATGTGATGTCATACATGAATAGTGGATACCATCTAAAGATATTATCTGCCCGGGGGGGTGGGGAGATGCATTCCCTAAGAGCTTCCCCATTGCAGAGAAACCACCATATAGGAAAGTTGTACTTTGATTTATTACACACAAAACACAGTATAGAATTTTCATATTTTAAGGGGAAGCCAAAGGAACTTTTCATCCTAGGCTCTACTTGGTCTAGAACCAGCCCTAGTCAGTAGAGAGGTGTAATTGACAAGCTACCTAGAGTTTAAGCACTATGCTTTTCTCCCTTTCTCCAATAAATACAATCCTGTTCTCACAAATTTATCAATGAAATTGAAAACACTAGGAGGACTGAGTAGTACAAATAGCTTACAGAAGTTCACTAAAGCAGTACCAAGTTCCAGCATAACAGAATCATGGCCCGCTCATAAAGAATCAGTGAGCAGATATCCCAACAGAGTTAGCGGACAGGTGAGATCATTGAAATATACATTACACCCAGCTCAATATAAACCTCACTGAGGATGGCAAAATCTGAAAGCTAACCTACATGAACCTGGGTTCACTACATTTGTATTATTACTACTATTTTGCATCAACATTATATTGGCCAATAAATAGACATAATAAATTATAGATACTGCAGCCCACCTATTTATGAACAAAGAACTCTTGGTCAAAAGTTGTAAACTCCCTTTGGAGGACTAATATTGTGATTTACTTAAGTGAGGTATGCTAGTAAAGTGAATTAGTATATATCATTTATGAAACAATCATAGAAAAAAAAAATAGTTTCTTCAATTGTTGTCATTTTTGCAATACTATTGTTGGTTTAGGAGTATCCAGTTCCAGTGGAGGAGAACCATTCCAGTTTAATAGGCAGGCTATCAGGCCATATGTCACACTGCCACTTGCCCCAGCCCATTACTGGTATAAAACAATGGGGCAGATGTATTATCCTGGAGAAGGCATAAGGAAGTGATAAACCAGTGATATGTGCAAGGTGATAAAGGCACCAGCCAATCAGCTCCAATATGTAAATTAACAGTTAGGATGTGATTGGCTGGTGCCTTTATCACCTTCCACATATCACTGGTTTATCACTTCCTTATGCCTTCTCCAGGTTAATACATCTGCCCCAATATTTCTAAGAATTCCTTTCCTAATCCATTAAGCATTTGGGAAAGTCTCAGTGAGTATAGACAGTACATTTAACATACTGTAGGTCCTTAGCAGTGGTGCAGAGAGAGGGGGAGAGGGTACAAATTACCTGGGCCCAGGTCTGACAGAGGGGCCCAGTGGGGGCCCAGGTCCACGCCTTCTTTGATTAGGCCATGCCCCCTGAAAAGTACTTTGGCCCAGCCAGGCTCCCTACTACCCTGGCTGGGAGGCATGCCATGCTCCTGTGAGGGGGTTCTTCTGATGTGCTAGACACCCCCCAAAGAGGTGTGGCCATGCCTTCAGCATGCTGTGGTCCCACCCCCTCCAGTGGGGGCAGGGGGCCCCAGGAAGTTGTTGTACCGGGGCCCAAGAGTTCTCTTGGCAGCCCTGGTCCTTAGTAACCCATTTATATAGCAGTTCAGTCTGTGGTGATCATACAGTAGACAGCAGTCACATAGCTTGCTGGGTTGATATCTATTTCCCGGCAGTCAGAATGCCGACATTGGCATGCCAATGGTCAAAATCCTGACGGTTCCCGGGAAGTATTTAAACCCTAACCCAGAGCCACCACTCCTGTTGCCTAACCCTAACTGCCCCCTCCTGTGGCTAAACCCTCTTCCTAGTGCCTAATCCTAATCACAGTACTTACCCCCAGGATCCGTCGGAAGTCTGATTGTCGAGATTCCACTGTCGGTATTCTGACTGCCGGTGTCCCGACTGCCAGGATCCTGACTGCATCCCAGCAAGTGCGAGTGTGCAAATCCTGAGTGCATTCAGTGCTTGATCAGTGATAAAGCACTCTACAATAAACAAGTGTGGTGTGAAATGTCGACTCTCCTATTTCAGCCTAACGCTTATTTCATTTGCCAACATTCTGACGTTCATAATGCCGACACTGGGAATGTTGACATTCAGACTATGGGGGGTAATTCCAAGTTGATCGCAGCAGGATTTTTGATAGCAACTGGGCAAAACCATGTGCACTGCAGGGGAGGCAGATATAACATGTGCAGAAAGAGTTAGATTTGGGTGGGTTATATTGGCCCTCATTCCGAGTTGTTCGCTCGCAAGCTGCTTTTAGCAGCTTTGCACACGCTAAGTCGCCGCCTACTGGGAGTGAATCTTAGCATAGTAAAATTGCGAACGAAAGATTCTCAAAATTGCGACCACACACCTCTTAGCAGTTTCTGAGTAGCTTCAAACTTACTCGGCATCTGCGATCAGTTCAGTGCTTGTCGTTCCTGGTTTGACGTCATAAACACACCCAGCGTTCGCCCAGACACTCCTCCGTTTCTTCAGCCACTCCCGCGTTTTTCCCAGAAACGGTAGCGTTTTTTCGCACACACCCATAAAACGGCCTGTTTCCGCCCGGAAACACCCACTTCCTGTCAATCACATTACGATCACCAGAACAAAGAAAAAACCGTGAGTAAAATTCCTAACTGCATAGTAAATTTACTTGGCGCAGTCGCACTGCGGACATTGCGCATGCGCATTCGCGACTAATCGCTCCGTTTCGAAAAAAAATAACGAGCGAACAACTCGGAATGACCCCCATTGTTTCTGTGCAGGGTAATTACTGGCTGCTTTATTTTTACACTGCAAATTAGATTGCAGATTGAACACACCACACCCAAATCTAACTCTTTCTGCACATGTTATATCTGCCTCCCCTGCAGTGCACATCGTTTTGCCCAGTTGCTATCAAAAATCCTGCTGCGATCAACTTGGAATTACCCCCTATGTCGGCATTATGGCGTTGACATTCTGAATGCCAATATTCTGTGGGACTACATCTCCTATAAACAAATTGCCTAAGCCCTCTTGTCCAGTGAATTAAAAATGAGATTTTAATATGTGCCAAAAGCAGACAAATATTACATGAGCTGAAGTACACCGTACCCACAATGCCTCAAGCTCTAGTAATGTAAAACTAATTTGTGGCTTTGAGAGGAAAGTGCTAGATTAAATAAAACCATTATTATTAATCATCTGTGTAACTCAGAATATAGCGCATGATATATTTAGATGTTATATGCAGCTGTCTCAGTGACAGAAATCATTCTAGACTGTGTGTGTTTTATAACAATAGGTGAAGGGCGCTTGACTAGTGGATTTAATGTCTGGACAGATCAGGAGAGAAGTGCACTCTGGTCTGGTGACCTCTGACCTCCTGTCTCTAGGCCTCACATACATGTCTATTATCCTCCCTTGCTCACAGCCTGCTGTCTGACAGTTCCCTTTTGTTGCTCTGCTTGTCAGTGGCTCCTGTCAGTAAAAGACCAGGACAATAGAGAGAGAGAGAGGGGTGTCTGACTCTCTGTGGACCCCACGCTGACCTCTCTTCTATCCTACCATAAACCACAGGCGGTTTCAATAATATGTACTGAAACCATAAATATACCGCATGGCTATCAAACATTTTTACTGCTGCTTCTAACAGCTGCTAATATAAGGCTTTAACCTGTGCTAGGGGCAAGACTTCCTACTGCATGTCATATAATATAGCTCCATATCATATAGTTTCATACGAACACACATCTTGCAGTGCTGGTCCATTTACTGTCAGGTATTAAAAACAGCTTCCATGAGAAAAAAACATCAATCTCTGTAGCTAATGCCGGCAACCTGTGGCTTTCCAGCTGCTGTGGAGCTACAAATCCCAGCATGCCCTGCCTGTTATGTCTGAGAGACTCTGATCTTCTCATGTCTAAGAGCAGCTGCTGTAAGGTCAGGAAGAACAGACATTAATAGAACGTACATTTCTATATATAGTTCTATACATATAATAACCTCTCTCTCTCTCTCTCCCCGACCCCACCGCTGTCTGCCATTCTGTCTTCCACTGCCAGTCTCTCTGGCCTTCTGCATCTTTCTCCTCTCTTTCTGCCTCGATCTCACAGTCTCTCTCTCTTTCTCTCACTGTCTACACGTCTCTTTCTATCCATACCCCCTTCTCTTTCACTCTCTTTCATTGTCTTTTTCTTCTCCCCTCTCTCTCTCTCTCTCTCTGTCTTGCTGTCTAACTCTATATATAATCTTTAAAACGGGGCAGGTCATTTTCATATTTCTCAGTACTGTACATGCTTTAATTACAGTAATTGTACATCAAGTTAATCATACAGTAGGTCTGTGCGACAATTTTTATATTTATCACAGACGGCACACCCTGAAAAATCAATGCTTATACACGGACACAGAGGGACTATCGATTTTGACGTTTCCTTGCTACAAATCCATTTTTCTACTCTTGATAAATAAGCTCCATAGTGTGTCAAATATACACGGTATTGATGGCAACGTCATTTCTCCAAATCATTAAGGCGGCTACTAGTTAGACTGGACTTCGTGTTACTAAGCGTGTACTGTACTTTTATCCGTAGTTGTAGTACTTTGAACTCTGAATAATGAGACAAAACATATACAGTGCATCTGAAAAGTATTCACAGTGCTTCACTTTTTCCACATTTTGTTAGGTTACAGCCTTATTCCAAAATGGAATAAATTAATTTTTTCCCTCAAAAATTCTACACACAATACCCCATAATGACAATGTAAAAAAATAATTTTTTTTGTAGATTTTTGCAAATTTATTAAAAATAAAAAACTAAGAAGTCACATGTACATAAGTATTCACAGCCTTTGCGCAATACTGTGTTGATGCACCTTTGGCAGCAATTACAGCCTCAAGTCTTTTTGAATATACTACAAGCTTGGCACACCTATCTTTGAGCATTTTCGCCCAATACTCTTTGCAGCACCTCTCAAGCTCCATCAGGTTGGATGGGAAGCGTTGGTGCACAGCTATTTTCAGATGTCTCCAGAGATGTTCATTCGGATTCAAGTCTGGGCTCTGGCTGGGCCACCCAAAGACATTCACAGAGTTGTCCTGAAGCCGCTTCTTTGATATCTTGGCTGTATGCTTATGTGGTACCCACGTCTGGGATGCCCCTACTGCATGCTATTGCAGCCATAAGGGTAGCCAGCGCTGCCTGAAGAGACTGATATTGATTGGCGCTGACAGGATTAATTCTCCCCCCCCTGGGAGTCGGACACTGGGACCCAGGCAGTGTGGCCGTCTTTCCTGAGAGCGGGAAGCCCTGGAGAGATGGGATTAGCCAAGAAGTACGCGCGAGGAAGAGGAGGAGGATCTCACCATGAGGAGCTGAGGGGACGGGGACCCATAGCGGACCTGCCACGTGTGCAGGGAGTGAGAGGAGAGCCGCCGCCACGTGTAAGTGGAGGAAGAGAGAGACGCGGCTGTCCACAGCGGGACGCAGCTACTTACCGCTGGATGTAAAAGAGGAGAGACCTGCTGCATGTGTGCAGTGAGCCGCGGCTAGCTGGAGCGGAGCCCGACGGCTACCGCTGCACCTGGGGAGGGTCAGCCTGGAGTCTGTGGACAGAGCAGCGGGAGAGCACCCCAATCCGCCAGCCGCTGCAAGAGAGAGAGCCGCTGAGGAAAGCCGTGCAGTGATCAGCAAGATGACGGGAGACTGCCGGGAGGAGCTGCTGTAAAGGGAAGGCACTGAGCAGCCAGGTAATTGAAATTCCCCACCTCACACTACCAGCCAAGCCCTCAGCCAGGATAGACATTTGTGCAGCTTGAACCCAGTCCACGTAGCCAGAACATTCTTGTTGCTGACTGTCAGCCTGTATTTCACTGCTCAGTTAAGGGAAAAGACGCAGTATCCACACTCAACATCCCTGACCCTGAAAAGAGAAAGATAAAGTGACTCCCCAACAGCTACAGGCTTAAGGGGTACATTTACTAAGCAGTGATAAGAGTGGAGAAGTGAGCCAGTGGAGAAATTGCCCATGGCAACCAATCAGCACTGAAGTAACATCTATAATTTGCATACTATAAAATGATACAGATCTGCTGATTGGTTGATGGGGAAATTTCTCCACTGGCTCACTTCTCCACTCTTATCACTGCTTAGTAAATGTTCCCCTAAGTGACTACTGATGGAGTACTGATCCCCTTACCGTTGTTGGGGCAGAACCCGGGGATAACTGCTGGGGTTTACTATCCACCGCACCCCAGCTTTAAGAGACCGAGTTCTGCGAGCCTCTGTCCTCCTTCTTCCAGTCAGAACTGTTCTATAACTTTGCTAGCTTGCATTATGTAGCCACATGCTGTGGATTGACCCTTAACCTGGAATAGCTTATTTTCCATGGATATAAATATCTTTATGAACATAAAGGCGCATAACTCTGCTAATTGACTTACCTTTTCATGGATACAAGTACTGTTAGCACCGTTGTTCATTGTTGCTGTGTTATACTTCAAATTACCCATCCTGCACACCTTCCTACAAATATTTACCACATATCCGTTGACATCATCCCAGGAGTTCACTATTAATGTGCAGGTTTTCATACTCAGAGACACTGGGATCAAACGCAAACTAAGGCGTGGGAACTGAATGTAACTGTTTGATTTACAGCGCCACCCTGTGGACAGTTTAGGTAGTGTACCAAATTTACTGCCAGAACATTTCTTGCCTTAAAATATCTGAAGCGGGTAATTATGTTTCAATGTTTGATGTTACACGTGATTTATATGATTGTTTGACCAAACCATTGTTTTGCCTTTCGAATGCATAAAATGTGATTTCTGTTATAGACTCTACTGTAACTGGGATATTCCAATACTGAATATATAGATACAATTATACAATTGATCCTAATGAAAATTGATTTGCAACGTTGACTGGTAACTTCCCGTTTAATAAATGGTTGTTACCATCCTAAGGCATGGTGGTCCTTGACTATACAGTATTTGGGTTTTGTCTTCCCTTGTCCTTCTGCCTCAGTCATACAGGTGACATGAAGAACAGTTACTGGCCTCAACATCGTTGAGTGGATTCAGCTGACTGCTTCGTACCTCAAGTATGAACACACTCCACCCACATTATCTATATATTACACTTAGGGTCGTTCTCCTGAAAGATGAACTGTCGCCCCAGTCTGAGGTCAAGAGCACTCTGGAGCAGGTTTTCATCCAGGATGTCTCTGTACATTGTTGCATTCATCTTTCCCTCTATCCTGATTAGTCTCCCAGTTCCTGCCACTTAAACACATCCCCACAGCATGATGCTGCCACCACCATGCTTCACTGTAGGGATTGTATTGACCTGGTAATGAGCGGTGCCTGGTTTCCTCCAAACATGATGACTGGTATTCACACCAAAGAGTTCAATCATTGTCTAATACCAGAGAATTTTGTTTCTCATGGTCTGAGAGTCCTTCAGGTACATTTTGGCAAACTGATGACTGGTACCAATTACTTCAATGGGCAAAGTTCTTAAGGAACAACCTGGTGTATAACTTCAAAGGGATATCCCATTTTCCCATGTCTATTTTGGGTACCTTCTGCAGAAAAGTATATATAGGACTTTTAAGGACTGTGGAAGAGACAGCAGAAGTGTCTAAAGATGTTGTACCTAACTGATATTGGGGATGGACTAGTATACACTTTGGCCAGATTCAACTATGAAAAGGAGGACCATGGGGCCAATGGCTATGGGGCCAATATTACTTAACAGTATAGGGTCCAAGAGACCCCTGCCTGTTATATCAAAATAGCAAATAAAAATAAGCACACCTAACATGTTCATATAAACTTCAATTTAAATAAATCCACTTTTTGCCATTTTATATAATATAAAATAAAATCATCTTCGCTTCTTAGTAAGTACAAATGGAAAATATACACTCATGAAAAACATGTCCCATCGATACACTACCACTTCTCCTCTAAACGGGTCCCACTGGGTAGAGAAATGTGTTCCGTAGCACACTCCTGACCTTATAATAACAGACTTCACAACACACACAAAAGTGACACACCTTAATGACATCTGTAGTTGTTGCCAAAACCAAGCATATTTTAGAGAGAATGTAAAAATAATAATAATAATAATAATAATAATAATAATAAATAACAATTTCTAAAAGGAGATGAAAATGTGGGTGGATGTGATGTTTTATAGTAAATCCTATATAATAAAAGGCTAATGCAGCTCCTCGCCTTTATGGGTGGGAATTCAAGTGTTTTGCAGGCGCCCGGTAGAGCAATTCAAGCGTTGCTCTGTTCAGGCTCGCACAGCCGCAGACATTGACATTACTGTTATGTTGTTCTGTCAGTTTGACAGGCTGGTCACTAGTATAACAATATTTCTGCTTCCACTTAGTAAAGGCTGGCCCTTTGAGCGGAGAAGAGTGTGGGTTGTGATGTGCGTTGGGCAGACCATCGATGTAAGACTTGGTGGAAGATGTAGCAAACTGTGCAGAGAGATAAAACACCAACCAATCAGCTCCTGTCCTTTTTCAAACAGGTTCAGTATGATTTCCCAATGGACGGGATGCCGGCGGTCAGAATACCGACAGCGGCATCCCATTCATCATAATTTCGACAGCCCCCTGTAAAGTTCCCTAACCCTCCCCTGCCCCCTTCCCTAACCCTCCCTTGTGGGAGCCTAACCCTAACCATCCCAGGTGGTGCCTAATTCTAACCCTCCCTTACCCGCTGTCTAAACCTAACACTCCCCACTAGGTGCCTAACCCTAACCTCCCCAACCCTAACCTTGTCGTCCCTGCACCATAACCCCCCTTCTCCTGCATAAACCTATCCCCCCCTGCTCCCCACCCCCATGGCAGGACATCACCGTGTCCCGCTGGATAGACAGTCGGGATTCTGGCTGTCAGTATTTCATCAGTATTTAGATTCTGGGCTTGCGGCATCCTTCAAGATCCCGGCGTCGGTATATCGACCGCCAGGATTCTGTCCATCGGTAACCTAACTGCATCCCTTTGAAACATACTGTAGGGGCAGATGTATTAACCTGGAGAAGCCATAAGGAAGTGAAAAACCAGTGATATGTGCAAGGTGATAAAGGCAGCAGCCAATCAGATCCTAACTGTTAATTTACATATTGGAGCTGATTGGCTGCTGCCTTTATCACCTTGCACATATCACTGGTTTATCACTTCCTTATGCCTTCTCCAGGTTAATACATCTGCCCCATAGCCTGTAAAATGACAGTTAGAAGCTGATTGGTTGCTCCTTTACTCCTCTCTCCACTTCTTTGATAAGCTTTGATACACCCTACCCGCCCCCCAGGTGATTTGCAATACGTACTGGATGTGATTTGTAAGTAAGCTCCTATGTTTTAAATCATCTGAAGGTATAAAAAAAAAAATCCCTTTGAAGTTCAATGGTGTTACTGAGAGACCAGATGGAATAAAGTGCATAGACAATAAAATCACGAGTTGAATTTTCCTTTCAGTATCAAGTTATATAAGTATGTATAGCTATTTAGCATTTTCATCCAGCAAAGTGTGCCTATCATGGCTTAACCTGCTCTAATACTTATAGCTCTTACTGCCTGTCACTTTGATGACATTTCTTTCATATATATTGAAATTATTCAGTTTTCTCATCCCTGTCTTATATCGCACTAATGATTAGTGAGATCTTCATTTGTTGCTTTACATGCGTTTGCTTCTATACCAGTTACCTCTACATATGGGTTATAGTTTATTGGGGTGAACAGAAAAAACTACTAGAGTATCTTCTGGCAATCTCTGATTATCTAGGCCACTGGGGGGGAGAGGATTCTGTGCAAGTTGCAAGAAATTCAACTATCTCTAAACGTAGCAATATATTCTGGTGATGTTTCTGCCAACAAATATGCAAGAGTTTTTTGTTACAACAGATACAATGGATTGTGGTTGCTACATAATTATCTGGTTGCCTCGGTCACACTGTGCACTGCCAAATTCCTTTTTGCTATTCACACACGTTGCATGTGTTGTAAAGAGTATTTTATGCTTTTTGGGAGCATGCATCGTGTACACATTGATATTTGATAAAACAAAAAAAAACAGAAAGGATTTTCTATTAGAGACAATCAAATCACTTTCAAGTCTCACGCCGTAAAAATGAAATTTGCAAAATAGCACAGGTGTCACAGTTAAAGCTTCGATTCCCCATGTATCACTGTCAGGAGCGTTTGTTCCTGAATCATGTCACCCATGGGCAGTGGGGCGCCATGGAAAAAAAAAAAGATAGTTTCCTTTCTTCTTGATGATATTAAAAAGAATATGTTATGTGCCACATTTTTTTTTTAAAACGAGGACTGGAGAAAATGCCAGCATTAAATTTCAGTGGGAATGTGATTTTTTTTATCTGGGAGCTCCGAAAAATAGAAAGTATTTTTCATTCAATTTTCAGAGGAGGTGTGGCCATGCCTCCTCAATTTGAGCACGCCCCCTCAATGACACCTGATCTCGCAGTTTGACTGACACATTTCCATAGAGCCAAAGATTATACTAATTATTTCACTAGTGATTCTGCGAGGATGCCTGGAAAACCTGTCTGGTAGGGTCTCCTGAGGACCAGATTTGGGAAACACTCGCTTAGTCAGTCTATAATGTTACCAATAATTTAGTAATTTAGTGGGAAATGCATTAATACAAGCATAGGATATGTGGCCTCCTATTCTGTTTTATTCTAATAAGCTAGACATATACATTGTAATTTGGCAATCCACATTAAAAATATCCAATGGCAAAACGGAGGTCAGCTCTGGAAACAGTGACTCATGAGAGATGTGTACGAAATGATCTCCAGTTGACAGAATGTTGGATTAGCGTGATCATGGCTACCATGTTTGGATTAATACACTCTTCTTCCTTGACCTCTCTGCTACTTTTTACTTTTCATAGACTTGACCATCCTTAGTGCAACTGATCTTCCTCTCTGCCTACCCCACATCCACTGCACCACTCTGCAAATCCCATACTGGTTCTCCAATATCTCCATAATTCAAATCAGAATGTTCAATATCACATACAGTGCCCATAACAACTCCTTCCCTTATATATCCTTGACCTTTGCATGAGATACACTGCCTCTTGAATATGCCTATGTCTTCCTCTCACTCCCGGCTCCAAGACTTGTCCCGTGCCGCTCTCTACTTATAAAACACCATCCCTTGGCTGAACAGACTGTTCTACCACCTTCAATTTGTTAAAAAGTCTCTCAAACATACCTCTATAGGCTATCCTGCCCTCAACAGATACTACTACGCCCTCTGCGGGCAAGCTATAGTCCATGCTTCACAGGATCCCATTGCCTCAGTGCTGCTCTCTAAACATTTATATGCAATGGTGTATGCTAGCCCTATTGTTAATGGGCTAGGACAGTGGTGCTGGGATGTGCTCACTCCCGGGAGAAGATGCTGTCCCACAAGGTACTGTAGCAAGGGGCAGAATTTAAGGAAGAAGGAGGTTGGCCAGCAGAGATGCTCCGCTGGATTAGGCTCTTGTTTCGCATTCTGGTAACTGTATCATGCTTTACTGGTGCTGCAACTCCAGTCAGCATAAAGAAGGATGTGGTCACTTTGCCCATCATTAAGGCCCCCATCATTTTTAGGCCTCCATTGTCTGATAGAGTGTTTGCATTTAACATTTTCAGATCTTATGGGGAAATTATTGTCAATATTCTACTCATTCTAATAAATGGAATGTTCATTTATGGAGAAAGAAAAAAAAAAAGTCTACTCATGATAATGCAGTATTTACATACAATGTGGTTTGTTCCAGAATGTACCATGTAACACAATGGTTTCCAAACTTTTTTGAATCACGGCGCCCTAGAATATCAGAATTTTTTTCACGGCACCCCTAGGCCAAAAATTTCTTATTGAGAAGTTTAGAAAGAAATATTACATTAAGTGGATCACGTTTATATGTCATCCTTATGTTCCATTGTGTGGTGAGGGACAAGATTTGATTCTGTTTGGCCACATATTTTATGACTGGCAGCCACCAGCACTGGTTTTGCCTATTATAGTGACCATGAATAATTTGAATTGGTCCTGGACCACCAACCCAGGGCACCCCTGCAAGTGTCCCGAGGCACCCCAGGGAGCCACGGCACACAGTTTGGGAACCTCTGATGTAACATGTATGTACAGTACAAGAACTTGATATACTGTACGTAAAGATGTAAGAAACGTCACAACTCAAGATATACAGCAAGCTAGAGTCCTGTGCTTTCTGTGGTCCTTAGTGGACCAGTACTACTGTATTAGGGACATTGGCCACCAAGGTGTCCCTCCCAAGGTCAATGGTTGGTCATTGATTTTCTTATATCCTGCTGGTGCAGACCGTTTCCTAGAGACCAGGGACATGTGGTCAGGGAAGAGAGGGGAGGCAGTACCTCACCTGTCATACTCCAGTACACTCCAGAGTTTTGACCAAAATGATTAGATCACCACATATTTGTAAATATCATCTTTGTATTATTCATCTCATCTTTGTACTATAAAACCCACCAGCAAATCATGTGTGTGTTTGAATCTGGATCTGATGCTAGCCAGTGCCTCCCCAGCCATTGACCTCACCGTACGTCACGTCTAGAGACGTGTGTAGAGATATATATCACAGTGGCTTTTGTGTGAGCCATTTTCCTTAGTTACATTGGTTAAAAATATATCTGTCATCTGCAATTCCAGGGAAAGCTTTTCATGTGCTGCTGCCGATGAGGTAACCCTTTGGCAGGTCGGAGTTTAGGATGGATGTGAACTCTGAACATGACAAGTAGGATGCGGGAAGGAAAGAACAACGGCACTTAATTCTTATAGAGAAAACAGATCAAAGGCAGAGGATAGGAAAGTCAGAGTAGAGAGAGGGAGAGTTGAAAATAAGAGACACTGCACATTCGTTGGAGAACCACTGCCACATCAGTACTCTAAGATCCTGTCAGCAGCTAATCACTGCTGTTGGTGTGAATTGTACTGTGCAGTGGCAAACGCAGGATTTGCATGGGGGGGTTTTTCCAGAACTGGGCGGAGCCAATCACGGGGGTGCGGACTGAGGTGACCCAGTATATGCTGGGTCCGTAAAACTAGTGTGTCTGTGTGAGTGTGTGTGTGTATGTATATATATATATATATATATATATATATACACATACACACACACATACATATACACATATACATAGCATATTAAACATGCATACATATATATATATATATATATATATGCACACACACATTCAGTACACATATATATATACACATGTATATATATCATATGTGTGTGTGTGTGTGTGTGTGTGTGTGTGTGTGTGTGTGTGTGTGTGTGTGTTTATATGTATGTATATACATGTGTATATATGTATGCACATGGATATATATGTACTATAATTAAAATAAAGTCAACTTTTATTGCACTTACAAGTGCCACCAGGAAGACAGCAGGCTGCAGAGGACGCTAGACAGCCATTAATAATACTCATGCAGCTAAAAAAAAAAAAAAAAAATTTTTTTTTTTTTTAGTGGAGGGGGGTTTCTGGGTGCTCGGAAACCCCCCCTGGGTGCGCCACTGCTGTGGTATGGAGGCTCTTTACTATTACTCTGAAAGTGTGTGTTTGTGGAAGAAGAGAGGAGGTCTGGTGCTTTCTCGTTCCTACAGACGTGTCCACGTATACCTTTCCTCCAATCTCACCAATTAGCCCCATCTTATTCCTGTCACTAATGCCACAACAGTACAATGCACAAGTGCCTGAACACTGCCACTGGCATTGCATGAAGCTGCTGCGTATGACTTGAACACTAACCTGGGCAAAAAGGCAAAGGACAGAGGACCGATACAAGTGAGCCGCACCATGCATTGCTCAATCTGCGACCTGATGCCATTCCTTTATGACAAGAAAACTAATCCTAAATACCTAGGACGCTAAGGGTAATCTTGCATATTGCTGCCATGTGAATAGGCTGCTTAATTGAGAAAGTAGGAGAGCCCGGGAATCACTACCAATGGCAGTGTATCATGCCACATAGAGCAAAAAGGCTAGGTGTATTTATAAC